>NW_007577850.1:209405-231789 GCF_000690725.1 Stegastes partitus | reverse complement strand
ATTTTTAAATCTTATTCCAGCTTCAGTTGAATGTCACAGTCGAGCAAAAAGCTCACGTTGTTCTTCAACAGTAACCACGTGTGTTTTATCGCAGCTCGTCGTCTTTCTTTGCGTCTTAACCACCGTCCACATCGTTTCGGCGTCAAAGCTCAGCTCTTTCCAAACGGAGCTTCTCGGCTCGTCTGGTGGATTATTTGAACAAGTATCGCAGAAACACTCGGCCAGTTTATCCTTCGTGCTAATGCAGCTTTAGGTCGCAGAGAGCTCATTTTCCTGGAGAACTCTTTCTAGGTTGAAGATATTCAGAAACTTTGCTTGCAGCGTTGAGTTTCTGCGGCCAACATGATGCTAACTTTGCTAACAGGACTTTCTGCCACATTTACACGTAGATCAGAAGAATAATCAAGTAGTCGTCAACGATTAAATTCATCACCAGCTACTTGGATAATCGATAAATCGGTTTGAGTCCTTTTTGTAATGGAAAAAAAGTCGATCATTTCTCATTAAATGTGAACATCTTTTCCTCCTCTGTGACAGTAAGCTGAACATTTACGTGTGTGACGCTGCAGCTCTTAGAACAATATTTTTCCTGCGGCTTCGCCCAAAAGGAAGCAAGAATGACGTCCGATCTGTGTCCATGAACCAGACAACACGCGTTATTCATGGTGACGGATGTTTTCTGCAGCGTCACGTCGCTCACATCAGGTTTTGTGTTTGCATGAACTTCACTGACTGTAAATATCCTCGATGACAATACGGTTCGTTTACAACACGGTGTTCACTTTCTAAGGAGGCGCAGTTTGTAATCATCACATCGGGCTTACGCAGTTCAAGGTTGCCAGAAAAATCTCCTACCAGTCGTCGTTTATTGGTGCGTGATCAATAAAAACTAAATATTATCAATCGATAAAACATTTATTTTTCTAAAACTGAACGAGTTAAATGTGAAATGCTGGTGCACATCGACTGGGAGACAAGATGCGATAACAATAATAACAATAATATAAAAAATAAATACAATATTTTACAATAATTAATTTAAAAATACCAAAAACAAATATAAGTCCACGTTAGAAGTAAGTTATAATATTACACAAGCATTAAAAAATACAGAATATTACAAATAATCATTAAAAGTCATTAAGCGAAATTAACGTACGTCGATAAAACTGAAAAATTCTAACAAGAAAAAATGTTTTGAGCAATAAAAGAAAATTATAAAATAAGATAATTAGTCTGCAGTTACAACTGATTAACTTTAACACAGCTCTTCATCGGCATCGAAATGTAGGAAAATGTGACTTTTTTTTAGGAAAAAAAAATCCCAAAATTAACATTTCATTTGTGCATTTTCATGGCAGCGACAGTTATTAAATTAAAAATTAAATGACCTTTAATGAGCCGTGATGTGCTCAGATGATAGAAAGACTTCTGCAGCTCGTACTAATTACTGATGAATTACTGATAAATTGGTCACGTGTAACCTCAGTCCAGGTTACGAAATAATTTGATTAATGAGGTTAATCGTGCTGGAAGAGGACAGACCTGGCAACCCCAAATCTCTTCTTATGGCTCAGACATGAATAAATGATGCGTTTACAACCACAGACTGTATAAAAGATGGACGTAGCTACCGTGACGTCACCCGTTGGTTTCTGCACTGAGAAAATGAAGCCAGGGTTTTGCTACTTCCTGGTTGACATCTTGGATTTTTGGAGCCAGTGACGCAAAAATCGTCAGAGGGGGGCGGAGCCATAGGAGCAGCGATTGGTCAGATGGATTGAGAGGCAGGCCCTCTCTGCCCGCCCACATTTACCGCCTTCTGCTCGCTTCATCTGTATGGTCGCTGCCGACTGTCAATCAAGCCAGCCACGCCCCGCAAAATGTTGATGATTTTTAAAAAATTCAGTACTGATTTATTTCCAGATTGGCCACCTGATCTCTGGATTTGACTATGAAAACTAATAAGAACAAAATCCTGAGCTGTAGGAATGCAGTATTTCATGATCTGTGACCACTTCTTTTCCAATTCCAGTCTATGGGAGCCAGGGCTTTTTGGAGCCAGCAGCTGGTGGACGTAGTGATATTGCAGGTTTTTGACACTTCCGGGTTGGCTTCATTTTTCAGGGCCGGTTGCTACGTCCATCTTTTATACAGTCTATGGTTACAATATTTCGTCTTGTTAGAAAGTGACACCAGAGTTTCACGCTTTAACCCTCTAATGTTCACGAGCGATGAGGAATAATGTTTTTGTGAAGCTAACCTCTGTGTGACTTGAGTGTCATTAACCTCCACCGAGCTCCCTCCACCCTTCACCTCTGACCTCTGACCTCTGACCCCTCACCTCCCTGCATGTGGGTGCAGCATGAAGCGAGCCAGCTCTCTGGGCGTTCTTAACGTGGCGGACAAGGCTGCCGTCGACCACTACCAAGTAAGGAGAAAACATCTGCAGAGGGTTTGTTGTTCAGCCCGGGAGTGGTCCTGTAGAGAGTAGAAACACAGTGAAGGACAGAAACATGTCACTGGTTCAAAGGGAAAAACAGCTTGTTGTCATTAACACAGCAGCGTGCAAAGGTTTTGGGCACCTCTGGTCAAAACTTTCACCGAACAGATGGTTTCTAAAAGCTGAAGATATTTAATAATTTAAGCTTCTTTATGTTTCCATCGTTTCCAGTTTGAACCCTTACTGGTTTTTAGGCCACGTTTACACACTAAAGACAGGTGTCGCAGTTTGTCGTAAAAGTCGTAAAAGCAAGAATTGTTTTTACGTTTTCAAGCATTATGGAGTAGTGAGAGCGCCAAATTATAAAAATAAATCAATTTTTAAAAAAATAAATAAATAAAAGTGGAAATAAAAAGAAGAATAAATAACATTTGTTAAAAAGGTTTTGTGGCAATCTCAAGCGATATTAATCAAAAATGAATCCATAACTTATTCGTTTTTTTGTTACTTTTTATTATTTCTTTATGTTTTTGTATTTTTTAAATGTGTTTATTATTATTTTCATTTTATTGTTGTTGTTTTTTTCGACATTCCTACTGCACACATTTTTCTGCACATATTTCCTTTGCTTTTAAAGCGACATAAAAAAATTAAAACACATTAAAAAAATTAAAATAAAATCATATTTACAGAAATCATAATTTAAAAAACTAATAAATAAAAGTAAATAAAAATATTATATATTTTTTAATTATTTGTCTTCATATTCTATTCAATTTTCTTAGCCTTTTTTATGGATTAATTTTTGATTAATATCACTTTCTATTGGCACATAATTTTTTTACAATTTTGTTTATTCTTCTTTTTTTTCTACTTTTAATTTATTATTCTTTTATTGATTTGTTTGTGTTTTTTGATTTTGTTTTTTATTATTTATTTATTAATTATTATTATTAAAATTTATTTAATTATTATTTTCATTTTTATTGTTATTTTTAAATGTATTTTTTACGACATTCCTACTGCGCACATCCTTTGCTTTTAAAGCGACAGTATAAAAAATAAATTAATTAATTAATTAATAAATTAAATTTAAAAAATAATTTCAAGAAATAGTCATAATTTAAAATAAATAAAAATAAATAAAAAAATAAATCATTTTTATTATTTTATTTTATTTGTCTTTATATTTCTACTTTCATCAGCCTTTTCTTTTACGGATTCTTTTTTTTTTTATTAATATTGCCTTATATTGCCACATTATTTTTTTATTTTATTTATTTGTCTATTTATTTCCACTTTTTATTTTATCATTCTTTTGATTTATTTTTATAATTTGGAGCTCTCACCACTCCGTAGCGCATTAGCAGCAGCTGCAGCTGAGTTTCCAGCTGTTGAGGAGTCTTCCTCTAAACGTATATATTAATACCTACAGAGTAGAATTCCTGAAGTTCTGTCATGATTTTTAGGTTTTTCCACTCGTAGCGCCCCTGTGAAGAACGTCTGATGTTTCTCGTTAGCAGCCATTTTTAAATCCCATCAGCAACTGAAGACACGGCGACCCGACACCTCCTGTCTACCTTCTGTCAGCCGATTCCTGCTCCGTTAGCATCAGTTGTTTTGTTTCTACGGGTTTGACGGCTTTGACTGTGGACGTCCACGTCTTCATGAAGCTGTACGACTGTGAACCGTCTGATTCAGCTCCGAGGTTTTTGGTAAAAGCGTTTCTCTCGGGGCGCCCAAACTTTTGCACGCCGCTCCATTCGTTTTTCCTCACCATAAAAATCGTACAAAACTAAACACTAATCCTGCTCAACATGTTGAAAATAACACCTCATGTGTAACTTCTGGACATCATCCATCATCTTATGCTCACCTCGCTGCTAATCAGAGCACCTACGACCACTTTTACCATCAAGTACAAACAAAAATATCGTCTTGTTTCAGCTTCTCCAACATCAGGAGTTTGTGGGGTTTTTTTGCACTTTTTCATCTAATTTCTTTTTTTTTCTCCCTCCAGGAACGAAATAATCGTCTGAGGAAGAGCCGCGACCTGAGCGCCAGCCACACCGACTTGGCGCGTTGAAGGTCCTCGAGCCCAACTCCGACCGTCCTCGCTGTAAATAGCTGTTCGCTTCCTAAACTCCACCAAGTGCTCGCTGTACAGGTCTTGATCTTAATCTTTGCACTTTCGGAGGTGTTTCAGAGGGTTTTATTTTATCAGAACATATCGAGGAGTGTGAACGTACGGCGGCCTGCTGGTGGTTTCCGTCCGATCGTATGTGCGCGTACTGTATGTAAATGTGTGCTGGTGTTCGTTTTTAACTGTTGTTTTTTTTTGTGTTTGTTTTTTGCCGTGCTTGTATGAAGGCAGACGCAGAGAGGAAGTTTTAGTCTCGCAAACTTTTCTGACGCGGCAGCTACGGAAAAAAACGGCATGACGTGCAGGATGTACGGGCAGAACGGTGCTTCCTCTGGAGATAGACGACACGATGAGGTCACAGAAACATCATCATTTGCAAGTGACTTCGCATTAAAAGAACATCATGATGAAGTACATGTTCAGTTTCTGCCAGTAGATCCTTTTGAATCCTGCACACTGGTCCAGTTAGATTTGGACGCACAAATACAAGCTATAAGAACATTCTGTCATTTTGTAGTTTTCGCGGACTGTAAACATCAGTCGTCAAAATTCCCTTATCAGCGTCTCAGCTTCACCGTTTTTCTAACTCGAGGTTTAACTCGACCAGCGCCTCTCAGAAAATGGTTTAATTGGACTAAATCTGCCTCCTCTGCACTGAAAAACTGTCCACCAATGACGTCTTTCTGTAGGCCGACCCGGACGTTAGCTTAGCTTAGCTTAGCTCGGCTCCGCGTTCGCTCTGAATTTGGTTTCATTTAGGAAATACACGGATGTTTTACAATGTTTAAAACCCGTCGAGGAGCCTTCGTCTTCGCTGCTTCTGAACCTGTTCCGTCCTCGCGTCGGTTGAAGATTTTCTGATGTATGAAGTTCTGTGTTTACATTTGGGGTTTTATAAACGATGTGTTTCGCGTCTTCGCTGCTCCGGAAAGTTTGTTTTTATTTTATTTTTTATTTTTTTTAAAATATATTTTTCTGTCAGAAGCCTCCAGAGCGGTTCGGTTTATTGGCACGTGAAGGCGGCCGACTCTTTCTCAGGACCGAGGCTCGCGTTTGTCGCCGCGAAGCTCACGTCACGTTTCCAGACAAAACTTTACCAGGACGGTAGAGTCGAACCAAAAAAAAAAAACCCGAATTATTTAACCAGCAACAGGCAAGAGTCTTCGGTAGAGATTTAAACTGCAAATAATAAATATATATATTTGCTATCACCAAAACAAGCAGCGCTCCTTCTGTTAGCTGGATTTAGTTCAACAGACACTGTAAACCAGAGGTTCACGGCTGGACGTTGTGCATCACACAGATCCAAACATCAGTACTGAAGGATTTATCACAAGGATGTAAAAGTTAAACCGACTGATGTAATCTTTGCTTGAAGCTCCTTGATTGTACGCCCTTTTAACTGAAGCTCACAAGGCACAAGTGCTGCTTTTTAAGGGAAATAATGAATATTTAGCACATTTATTGTCTTATGCCGGTGACCAGCTTGAACACAAGGAAGGTTAAAGTTCACTTAAAGCCCCTTAAATTCACACCCAGGATCAAGTGCCTTCTTAAAAAGCGCCAAGAGCTGGAATATTTATTTTTGTATGATTAAAGTTGCATTTATTTTACAGTCAGACAGAAAAAAACGACAGTAAATGTAAGTTTAAGAAGCAGCAAACTATATTTTTTGGGCTCCACAGCCACTGCAAGAGACAGTTTCTGCATTTGTAGAGGCTAGAACTTGTCCTTTTGGGAACTTAGTGAATAAAAATGCAAATAATTAAAATGAAAACAACATGCAAGTGTCTGACAAAAGCAACAGAAAGGGACAATTCATAGCAAAAGCCCAAATAATGACATAAAACACTAATACATGTGTTTTTCTACTTTTACTAAGATGCTTTACAGATATAATACATTTTTAACAAGCAAAACTAAGGACGCCAAAGTACAGTTTCGGTCTAAACAAACTACTTTCTTCTTTTGGCTGATTTTTTTTTTGTGTTTAATTAGGAATTGTCTGATCAAATCAAAATTACATATACTGGGCGAAAAAAAGCCACAAAGTTTTTTTTTTTGCACGAGACATAAATGCCTTGAAATAACATATAAAAGAAGGAATTATAAAAAAATTAAAAATAAATAAAAATATCTGAATTTACAATTTTTAATTTCCTTTTTTGACGTTCATAATTTTTCTTAAAATGTAAAAAATCTGAATTTTCTTACATTTAACAAATTTTATAAATCCAAATTTACCTTAAATCTGATTTAAGACAAGAAATATAAGAAGGCAAAATTTTAGAAAAACAATTAAAAACATGCATCAATACGATTTTAAAAGAATATCAATAAAAATCAAAGTAGAATAAAAAATATAAAGATGTGAACTGAAACGTGGATTAAGGTGTCGACCGAAACACGTTTTTTTTAGGGCTGATAAACTCTGAAAATGAAAATCTTGGAGTCAAAATTTAAAATACGACAAAATAGAAAGCTTAATTTAAATGCCTTAAAAGAGACTTTTAAAACATTTGTCCTTCAGTGTCGATGTTTAAGATGAATTAATCATAATATGAGAGCCGATATTCACTGAAATGTACTTTGATAAAAGACAAACAGAAATATCTTTGATCATCCAGTTTGTCCATCAGTTTGTTCACATGATAAATCTCTAAAAGTTTAGTTTATTGTGCAATAAGACAAACTCTGTACGTCTTACAGTTATTATATCTAAATTCAGTAAACATTTAATATTTCCTTCACTTTCTGTTGTCATTTCCCAAACAGCAACGCCCTGAAATGTAAATATTAAAACTGCAACTCAAAAGATTTTTTTTTTCTTTTTTAAATGTCGAATATCTCATTTTAGGATTTATTGTTTTCTTTTTAATGCTGGTTTTATCGTTGGTGTGTTGAAGCTTCGTGATGACCGTTGATCGGTCTGCTTTTTATCTTGTCTTTACCTTCTTAATGTTTGAGGCACATAAATGTAAAGCGTCTCGTGGCTGCGACGAACCGAGCAACAAGGACGATTCAAACGCCCGAACAAATCCGTTAAATCTCCTAAATTCCAAATGTGGTCGACACACAACACAAGTAGGTCCACAGCTGAAGTAGCACTGAAAATGAACCACTACTGCTCAGATGTAAATACCACTACGGTTTAAAATAGATCCTAGAATCCCCTCTTTGGTGTTCTTCAGAGGATCATTTTAAACTTTGCAGCTAAAAACAAAACGCCTACACTTGACTAAATTTAAGTTAAACCGGAAAATTGATTGAAAAATAGGCAACTTTTAAAAAAAATACAATTGAATTTGTGAGCAGTCTCAAAAATACTGAATAAATGCTGCAAATTTTGCAGTTATCATTTTATTTACTTAAACATTTTTTGTTTTTTTTCTAAAGGATGCAGACTATCTTTATTTTTTTTTTGCATTTTATTTAGGATACATGAAGGTGTTTAAAATGTTTTAATTCCACCCTTCGTGTAAATAATCGTATATAACCACCAAATGATCACCGTTGTCCATTTATGGGTCACATTTGCTCAATCAACGGTCAAAGTTGCCATATTTTACATCAAAGTTGCTCACTTATATGGCAGATTTTCTTAATTTAAGGTTAAAGTTTCCTACCTTTCTGTCAAAGTTGCTCAATTGTAGGTCAAAGTTACCCAATCTTACATCAAAGTGGCTCAATGATAGGTCAAAGTTGCCCAGTTATGGGTCCAAGTTGTTCATTTATAAGTCAAAGTTGCCCAAATTATTTCAAAGTTGCTCAATTATAGGTGAAAGTTGCCCAACTATGGGTCAAAGTTTTTCAATTATAGTTCAATGTTGCCCACTTTTATGTCAAAGTTGCTCAATTATAGCTCAAAGTTACCCAATTGTATGTCAAAGTTACTCAGTTGTAGGTCAAAGTTGTCCAATTTTATGTCAAAGTTGCTGAATTGTAGGTCAGAGTTGCCCAATTATGGGTCAAAGTTGTTCAATTATAGGTCAATGTTGCCCGATTTATGTCAAAGTTGCTTAATTACAGGTCAAAGTTGCCCAATTGATGTCAAAGTTGCTTAATTATAGGTCAAAGTTTCCCACTTTTATTTCTAAGATGTTCAATTATAGGTCAGAGTTGCTCAAATATAGCTCGGAGTTGACCAATTGTGGGCCAAAGTTGGTTAATTTTAGGTAACGGTTGCCCAACTATTTGTCAAAGTTGCCCAATTTATGTCCAAGTTGCTTAATTATAGGTCAAAGTTGCTCACTTATGGGGTCAAAGTTGCTCACTTATGGGTCAAGTACAGCTCAACTGCAGGTCCAAGTTGCCCAACCTGTTGCCGTGTGCATCACTGCTGTGACATTGTGGAGGACAAGCTTCGGACATCGACTTGTCATCGCGATAAAAAACAACCTTAAAATCCTAAAAACCACGACTTAAAATCACAAAATAACTCCTGAGCGACGCCGACGTGACGTAAACTCGGGACTTACCGAAGCGCAGACGAGTTCTGTTTGAGTTCACGCGTTTCTCGTTAAAGCAGTGAAGCTAAAAACCTCTCAGTTCGTCCTTTTGTTGTCGTTCTGGTTTTGTTTTTGTGTACGTTTGTGTTCCTGACTCCTGCTGATTTGTGGAGCGGTTCTGTGGACGGTCGCTGCTGCTGCTGTAGATTCTGGGGATTCATTTTTATAAAGAAAGATCGTGTTCATGCGGCCGTTCCTGCTCACGGACCGATAAACGGCGGGAACAGACGGATGAACTTTAACTCGACGGCACCAGAAGGAGAACATCTGAGCAGCTAACATGCACCGTAGGAAAAAAAGAGCCGATGATCTGATTCTTTTTTCGGTTTTTACAATCTCTTCCTTCGGCAGACGGTGCGGTTTTTGCAATTTTATTTAACGATGAGTTACCGTAAATTCATAGCATTAAACCTTAATTCAAAAGTTTCATCTAGTACATAAAAATATCAGGTTTTTTTTTTGTGAAATTGCGACAAATTTGCGGATGTATTTAAAAATTTGTGGTCAGAAGCAGAAATTTGATTTTACTAATTATCTGTAATTTCACAAAATAATATGTTTGTTTTTTTTAAAAATCCAAACTAAATTGTAAGAACAAAAAAATCTATCTTTTTTTTTTTTTTTTCTTCAGCAGTTTAGGTGTTTAGAAGGTTAATTCAAAGGAGGTTAAAATACACATCTGTAATGTCCCATAAATAACTTCAGACTCTGCTGAGTAACCATGGCGACGCGTTGGATGCTGCGTCTTCCTCGGGTTCCGCTCCACAACTCAGAAGAATTATAAAAAAAACCAACAACAAACGCTTGAATGTAACGTTCTTCTAAGAACATCTCCGTAAACTGTCCCTCCGTGATCAGTGTGTGCGAGCAGTGAACAGACGTTCCTCCGTATGAGTCCTCGCTGCGGTGATTTAATGACGTCAGAGGGCAACGAGGTCAAACTGAGCAAAAGCTGTGACACAGTCGAGGAAATGGTCGTTTTAGTTGCTCTCCAGCTGCACTGCGATCGAGGAAAGTTGGTCTGCAGATTTGTTTGGTGAGCAGAAGTGATGCTTGTTCAGCTTTATTGTATGTGAAGAATAAAATGGTCAAAGTCACGTTGTTCTGTTGTGTGGTTTCTGAAAATCTTTCCAATAATCATAAAAAACATCATCATCATAAAAGTTGTACTACTAATCTAAGTAAATAGACAAATATTTAGAGGTATTTCTAAAAGTATTATTGTACAAAATAGTAATAATAATAATAGGCAAATACATTTAATTAATGGATCAATTTTTATTATTATCGTTATAGTAATATAATAATGACTTTAAATAAAAAGACATTTGCTTGAAAATAAAATTCTATTTATTAATAATGATAATAAGGCAGTTTTAAAATGTTTTTTAATCAGTTTGATTTATTAATATCTCTATTTAAACAATTTGGCTTTTGCTTTTATTCATCTTTTACCACCTATTTAAAATTATTGCTTTTTTTGTTTTTTTTTTAAACAAATGATTCTGCCTCCGGTGTTATTGAATTGAATTTCCCTTCTGGGATAAATAAAGTATTTTTCATTTCATTTCATTTCATTTCATTTATTGCTCATTGCATTTATTATCGACTTAATGAGACATTATTGGCTCGATTCATGACATTCATGAATGAACTGGGACGCAGCTCCGGTTCTGGTGTGGGAAAAAAAAAGGTTTTGTTTTTATTGTTTTTCATTTCTGTGACATTCTGTTTGTATAAAAAGTACAAATACAGTCTTGGAATTATATTAGTAATAAAAATTACTGTTGTGCTTCTTTCAGTAATTAGTTTAACCCTTTTACATAATATTAAGAATAATAATAATAATAATTGTTATTATTATTATTGTAGTGGGCGGAGTGGGCGGGGCTACAAAAACCAAAACACTCCACTTCACCAGAGCGCCACATGATCGGATACCTGTGCTCTGATTGGTCGAGCGCCCTGTCAGTCATCTCGGAGGGCGTGTCCGGACGAGAGTTCGCTGAGGGAGAGTCCGCAGAAACGGCCGCAGAACCAAAATGTCCGCAGTCCCCGACGGGAAGAAGCTCGTCCGCAGCCCCAGCGGGCTCCGCATGGTGCCGGAGAACGGAGCCTTCAACAGCCCCTTCTCCCTGGACGAGCCGCAGTGGGTCCCGGACAAAGAGGTGAGGCGGCCGGAGGGGGCGAGCGGAGCCGAGCGGGCAGCGGCGACAAGCTAGCTAGCATCACGCGCTCCGGCGGAGTTTCAAAATAAAGGCCGCTAAATTAACAACGAGAAGAAGGGATTTAATCAGAACGTAATATTACAGAAAATGCTTTTGTTCTTTTTTGTGCTTTTAGATGTTCTGCACCAACCCAAAAGTTTTAAATGCACACACACAATCCTATACTCCGTTATACTGATGAAGACACACGGTTCAATATATAACATTTATCCATCTACAGGTGTAAAAAGTCAAAATATTGCTCGAGTCTTCTACAAAATTTGAGCAACTCTGACCTAAAATTGGGCATTTTTGACCGATGATTAAGTAACTTTAACCTGTAAGTGAGCGCCTTTGACCTGTATATTAGCTGCTATGACCCCTTATAGGGCAACTCTGACCTCAAATTTGACAGCTTTGCTCTGAAATGAGGCAGTTTTGACACATAATGGGGCAACTCTGACCTACTTCGACGTATAATTGAGTAATTTTGACCTGCCGCTGAGCTTCTTTAATCTGTAATAGGACGACTGTAACACAAAATGAAGAGATTGGACAAGTTTGACTTATAATTGAACAACTTTGTCATGAAATTAGGCAACTTTGGTGTATATTTGAGCAACTTTGATCTAAAATTGAGTAAATTTGACCTGTTATCGAGCAACTTGCCCTCATTTTGAACCATTTTGACCAAAGATTTAGCAACGTTGACCTAAAATTTAACAACTCTGCCCTGAAATTAGGCAACTTTGATGTATATTTGAGCAACTTCAACCTCAAATTAAGCATCTTTGACCTAAAATCTGATAACTTTGTCCTAAACTAGGCAGCTTGGACATAAAATAGGGCAACTCTGAACTAAAATGAGGTAAATTTTGCATATAATCGAGCAACTTTACCCTAATGCTCAGCCATTTTGACCTAAAATTGAGCAACTCTGAAGTAAAAACGGCCGTCTTTGACATGTAATAGAGCAACTCTGATCTCTAAATGAGCTGCTCTGACTTATTATGGGGCAACTTTAACATAAAATTGAGCAACTTTGACTGACATTTTGACAACTTTGCCCTGAAACTGGACCGCTTTGACATATATTTGAGCAACTCTGACCTAAAATTTATTGAACAACTTTGACCTGTATTTGAGCAACTCTGTCCTTAAATTGGACAAGTTTGATGGGCAGTTTACTTTTTAATTTAGTATATGTTGTCTGTTATTATAGATTAGCATTTATTTTGTGTAGCTAATGGAGGTCCCAGAAAGTCTAGTTAAAGAGTTTCACAAGTGCTGTCCCGTTTACAGATTCGCGATTAGAACTTGTCTGAGCGTCTCATGGAGAGGTGACGCGCTTTTATTTTGGAAACAGCGCAGCATCCGGTGTGTTCATGCTAACGCCGGTTAGCTCGCCGCGGCTCCGGACGTCGCTGTTGGCCCCCGGACTGGGCGTCGCAGGCTGTCACGGCCAGCCTGGCAGCGAGCACTTAGCTAACCAGCTAGCTAACAGCTGAAGCTAGCCGTCAGAACTTAGTTATGGCGGTTATCTCCGCTGGAGGGGCTCGTTAAAGTGTCAGCTCCCCCGTGAGCTAACAGATACACGTAGCCTGTGTAGCCGCTTTGCTAGCTGTTGATGCGAAACTCCGTCTGTGGCTCGCTGAGGCACTTTGACCGCACTGATGTTAATCATTTATTACCGGATGAAGCTGCGAACTCTGTGCGATAGTCCGAAAAACATGTCCCCCACAAAAAGAAAGGCATGAAAAAGTGATCTTCATGAGGAACTAGTGAAGTAATAAGTGCAAAGTCTAGGTTGTCAGACTACAGTAAATCCTCCTAAATGTTGCTTTAAAAAAAAAAAATCTTGAACAAACTGTGCTTCTCTTTTGCAAAAGGGCTGCAGGAATAAAACCATGATATTAGCAGTAATCTAGATTAGAGCTGCACATACATGCACCTGTGGAATCCAGTGAACAGATCTGTCACTTTTAGTTGTCAAAAAGGTTATAATTCCACTTTATGTTGGCGATAGTGGTTAGTGGTGGAGGTGTGATGGACTGCATTGTGTCGATAAATGTCCCTAATGTGCTCACTGATGTGAATGTACTGGACAGAATATTAAGAACACTTGATGTGCTCTGACCCCAAGAATTCACATGAAGTAGAATTATTGCCTCCGTGTGAACGCACAGGAGCTTCATAAAAGTAGGATTTGTGGCCGTTGTTTTATATTTCATCAGGCGTGAAAGTGTGACGTGAATCAGGACACATGAACTGAAACACATCATGATACAAACTCTGTTTGCTGCTTGAAATCTTTTAAAGTTCTTGTGCCGAGGTTTTCTGAGGAAGTTTGGGATTAATAAAGTTCTGTCGTATCTTAATTTAGGATTTTACAGAGTTTTGATTGACTTTTAGAAATGATTTTCCTTAAGATGCAGAGATTGCCAACGTGCAGAAATCAGTTGTGGGGCGAGATCTTCGTCACGAGTCCCACAATTAATTGAAAATGATCAGCTGTGATGCTGCCATTTTAAATTAGTAGAAAACGGTACATGCAGATAAATTTGCTTGGTTTCATCTTGAGCTAACCTGACGTTAGAAAGCTTTATTTCACTTCCTGAGCGGAGACTAGAAGCTTCTCTGTGCACAACTAAGCTAGCTAGCCTCCACCACCGTAGCCTGCACGTGAGACGTTTAGGGAACATCAGTAACTTGTGGTATGTTTTTACCTTCAGTTCCTAGTTTTAAGATGTCATTTAATTTAGGTTTAATTGCATGAATATCTTGAAGTGATTAACTTCAACTGTGCTGTCTTAGCTTCGGTTTTCCTGCAGCAACTGAGCGGAGACCTGAGGCTTCTCGGTGCACAGCTAAACTAGCTAGCGTCTGCCGTAGACAGCATGTGAGGTGTTTGGGGAACATCTGCATTGTTGTGTCTCTCGATAAGCAGATGTTCAGCGAGTGAGGGCCACAATTTTGTTCGTGTTTAGCGTCGAGGAGGTGCTCTTAATTTAATTATAATAAATCGTGTTATTAGCAGGAATGTAGCCAGTAAAGGCAGAGCTCTGTTTGTTTTTTATTAATGTGAAGGTGCAAACTAAGTATTTTGTCTCTCAGATAAAAGAATGTGCTCAATACTAACCAAAATAATCACAGTTTATCATTTTGTCTGCAGCTCTTTGTCAGTTGTATGGAAATATTTCGGCTGCGGAAAAAAAAAACAAGATGTCAAGCAAATGTGGCTGATTTGTTTGGTCGTTTAAATCTGCCAGTCAGATCTAAATGTCATCCAAAGCAAAACAAAAATCCTAGTTTGGATACCAGAGCTACATCAAATGAGAAATAATAAGCAATGCTTTAAAAAAAACATGTTTTTATTTTCTGCACTCGACCACAAAATCCGCCCAATCTTTCCAGAACGATTAATTCTTTCCAAGTCACGCGGTGAAACTTTCTTCATTTTTTTTTTCACGTCGCAGAGGAACAAAATAACGCAGTTTTTTGCAATATTGTGCAGCCGTAGCTCACAAAATCTGTTGATACGTGATCAAAAGTCAGAACGAGCTGAATCTGCTGGAGTCAGCATGTTGCCTAACTTCCTGTTTTCCCTCCTTTCCTGTCCTCCAGTGCCCCAGATGTATGCAGTGTGACACCAAGTTCGACTTCATCAGAAGAAAGGTCTGTTTTGTTTCTCTGCATCACTGATGAGTCACAGAGCCGAAACGTTTTACCGAAGAGTTCTGAAACCTGAGAGGAGTTTTTTTTTGTTTGCTTTGGCGTGAAAACACATAGAGAGTTTCTCTTTCCACTCGCATAACAAAAACTGTAAATCTGTCACTCTGCTCGCTTATTTTATTTTTGGATTTGCCAGGAAATAACGTGTTTATAGTTAAATCGGCTCACCTGGAACTTTTCTTATTATCTGTGTGGACCTGACATAATCTGCGAATGATTGGATAGACGCGGTGTTATTCACTTCTCAGCTGTCTGGAGGTTTTTGCCCAATTATTTTAGTTTTTTTGAACTTCCTTTTCCTTTAAAGAGCAGAAAACCAGATCTTTTTTTAGCGTCCTGTTGCGGCAGATGGTCCGTCTTTCCTCACTTTTGCTGCTAACAGTGAGAGATTGAGATATTTTTATTTAAACCAGCTTCAGAGATTTAAAAATCGCTTTCTGGCCCAAATCGACAGACTGTATTAGTCAGGTTCCAACAGAAAACTACGAACACGTCGTACACGTTGTCAGAAAGAAAAAAAACTGAGTCTCTGCTCATCATCGGGCATTTGAACAAACTCAAATACAAATTAGAAAATGACAAATTTACCTATTAACAACATCCATCCATCCATCCATCCATCATCTCTACACCTTAATCCTCACTAGGGTCGTGGGGGGCTGGAGTCTATCCCAGCTGACTCAGGGTGAAGGCAGGGGACACCCTGGACAGGTCACCAGTCTATCACAGGGCTACACTTAGAGACAGACAACCAAGCACACTCACATTCACACCTACGGACAATTTAGAATCACCAATTAACTTCTGCATGTTTTTGGACTGTGGGAGGAAGCCGGAGAACCCGGA
Organism: Stegastes partitus; assembly: GCF_000690725.1. NCBI lineage: Eukaryota > Metazoa > Chordata > Actinopteri > Pomacentridae > Stegastes > Stegastes partitus. The sequence continues at coordinate 215,910 of NW_007577850.1, read as the reverse complement.
GAGAACCCACGCTGCACGGGGAGAACATGGAGACTCCATGCAGAAAGATCCCGGGTGTCCTCACCGGGACGTGAACCGGCGACCTTCTAGCTGTGAGGCGATGGTGCTAACCACTGAGCCACCTTGCAGCCCCGTTTATTTTTGGCAATTTAAAAAAAAAAAAAAAAAAAAAAAGAAGCGATTTAAAATCTATGTTGCGATTTTAATTTTAATTTTTCCATGAAGAACAACCCGTCGCACATGTTCAGTTCCAGGAGTGCTGGGAAGTTGGGAACCTCGTGATTTTTTCTGTTTTACTCTTGCTCGCTCTGATGAATGGTGTCATTTTAGTAATTTCTTGAAAACACAACATGTCTTTTAAACGGCTGCGACTTGTTTCCGGTAAATCTGATGCATGTTTTCCTGCAGCACCACTGTCGGCGGTGCGGCCGCTGCTTCTGCGATAAATGCTGCAGCAAGAAGGTGGCGCTGCCCCGGATGTGTTTCGTGGATCCGGTCCGACAGTGTGCCGAGTGCAGCCTGGCGTCCCAGAAAGAGACGGAGTTCTACGACAAGCAGCTCAAAGTGCTTCTGGGAGGTGAGAATTCACTCATTCATTCACGTGTACTGGTGCGAATGTGGCTGATTTTCTACTTGTTTTAAAAAGTTGAATCATTTTTTCCCCCCATATTTGAGACTAATTAATGCTTCTAATTTGTTGAACATGCAGATTTTTCTACATTTTCAAACAAATCGATGGGAATGTGAGAACTTCAGTTCAAAAATATTGGATTTTTAAAAGTTGTTTAAAAGTGTTTTTAACTTGTGCTCGCTTTAATCATAATTTTACATGTTTGTTTTTTTACATAAACGCTCAAAGACGCTTTACAAAGTGGGAAATAAAGAATAAAATGGAGAAAGGAACATATAATGTCTACATTTTAGAACATTTTTGGCCAAATCTATTGTTGCATCATTTTAAGTGAACAACTTGAGCCTCGTACTTATGATGAGATGGTGAAGTTTGGTGTCTGCATAAAACTCGTTCATCTTTTTTAGTCGTGTGCATCTTTATGCAGATTGACATTGTGCTGTAAAATATGTACAAAATACAGGACAAATGTGTGCAAAAAACCCCAGCAAGACCAATCATTTTTAAAAGAATATTCTGTTATAAATCAGGAGTCGGTTCGTGATCAGACAACTTTTCCTGACCACTGTTTTCACTGCTGTTTTGAAGATAAAAGCAAAACTCCTGGACGGTTCGATTCAGAAAAACAAAAGCCCAGAAGCCCGACGCGTGGTTCTGTTTCGTCTCGCTGCTTCCTCGTTTACATGTTTTCACGATTTCGTCACGTTCACTGAAAACGAAACAGAAGCAAACAGAGTGCCTCCGTCCGCCCTGATCCATCCGTCGTGCAGCTTTGAATGCAGTCGGGCTCCTCGTGAAAAATCCATCAGCAGCCGGAAGCACGTCGAGCTTCATGTGTTATTTATCCATCGTAGAATTATCAATGACTCTGGGAGGGAAAGCTGGCGAGAGATGGAGACTCCATGATGAGATTCTCCGTCTGAAATCACCGGCAGCCTTCTGCTTTTTATCACAAACCATCGACATTAAAAGTTATTTTAATAAACGTACATTTTCAATTTAGATCAATACATCAGATGGCTGTTCAAGCAGAAACATCTCAGGAACTAATACAACAGGATGAGTGATGACTTCGGTCACACGGTGTCATCGTTCAGCTCCACTTTATTCAACATACTGTGTGTTTTTGATGAGCTGTTATTCTTTTTGTGTGTGTTGTTGTGGTGAGCTTGGTTTGTAGACTGAGTCCTGCTTCATATGCATTTTGTTATGATGTAAAACTCGGCATAACTTCATTAAATACACTAAAAAAAATAATAGAAAGTATAAAATGAGGAATAATATAGTGTATATACACATATATATATAAACAGAACACAGAAACAGCAGCGTCGTTCCATTTTCTTCTTTTTTTTTTTCCAAGCACTGAAATTTGTTTAAACGACAACATCTCAGGAACGATTAAAGATAAAAACATGATATTTTCACAGGTATTTGTCATCGTGTCATTGATTTAGAATCTGATGAATAACATCAGACAAGTAGATCAGATAGTCTCTGATTATGGGTGAGTTGAAATGTGATTTCTACTTTTTTTTTTTTTTTTATTAGTCCGTCATGACAAGTCCCAGCTTTAAACGCAAACAGCTGATAATGTGGACGTCAGCCAGTGATTTTTACTGAACCGTACGTAGCTGCACAAAACAAAACACGTAGAATAATTCGTGGTCACAGAAATGAAAGGAAAAAAAAAGTTATTTTCATTGAACTTTTATCACAGGTTCAGCAGGTTTGACAAGTCGTAGCACAAAAACAGAAATATTGACGACAGTCTGATCTCGGTGGTTTTAAAATGTAACGTATAATTAAGACATTTAATTGAAATTAAGGGAATATTTTTAATTTTATTCACATTTCATTTATTTGTACACCTACAAAGTGGGCTCCAGAAATAAATACAATAATAACAAATACAAAATAGAAAGAAATATGTATATATTAGTCTGAAATTTCACAGATATTATTATTCTTTATTAATATCCATATTTTCTGCTATCCGAATATCAGGTAAATCAGAGATGGTGTTTTCAGATGGACGGGTTTTTCTGTGTTTTCATTACCACTCGTGTTGATCATCTGTCAGGAGTTCAGTGTTTATTACCTGTTTTCTGACGCCAGGAGGAAACTTCGTCGTCGTTTTGGGAACTTCGGAGAAGTCTGAAACCATGACGTGTCGCCTCTCCAACAACCACAGGTGAGCTTTTAATCCCAAAGAAACCCCGAAACGAAAAAAATGTTAAAAAAATTATCAAAATGACACGATTCGTCGCAGCAAGAAACAGTAAAAACTGAAAAAAACTGTCGTCGACGTGCAGTTCTGTTGTGGAAAAACGATCAAATCTGAGCCTGAAATTATGGTATTTTAAGAAAACGGCCTAAATTTATATCTTATTGAAGAATTTAGAAATTAACAATTTGTGCCCGATTCTGTAAAAAAAATAAAAAATAAAACAAAACTAACCATCAGCTTCACATACAGTCGTCCTCAGATGTATTCATCCCCTTCCATTAAAGAAAAGGCAAAACTCACAATAGTCACTCAAATAATTAGAAACTGAAAAAAGTAACAATAACTAAAAATTTGCTAAATTATAATTTAGTGAAATAAGACGTTGCTTTTGAACTGTAGTTGAAAAGAATAATTTTTTTAAAACAAACTAAACTGTCAAAATATTAGTTTACGGGTCCCATCATGCTTGTTTGCTTGTGTGTTGTTGTTGTTGTTGTTTTTTTAAAAAAAATATTTCAGTTGAACCACAATCCAAAAGCAATGTCATGATATTCATTACATTTTTATTATGATTACTTTTGTTAATTTCAACTTATTTCAGTGACAGCTGTTTGTTTCCTTCTTTAATGGGAGGGTATGAATACGTTTCAGGACGACTGTAAGAGTGACAGGAGTTTTGAGGTTTTCCTTTTTAACTGCAAGCTGTGTTTACAAAGAGCAGAGGGGAGAAAATAAATGTGAAATAAATCTGAGGTAGCTGAAGGAAAATCTGCAGCATGGCTCAGAAACAGTGAACAGACAAGGAAGTAGATGGACGATGTAGCTGAAACCAGAACTTTACGCACACTGTATAAAAAGACACACAACCGTTTTTTTTTGTGTGTTTTTTTTCACTATCTGACATTAAATTTTACGGAACCCCGGCAGGGACATGGAGAAAGAACAAAAACAGGGAGAGGGGAAAAAAATGGAGGTACCTTCTGCAGGATCTTGCAAAGGTCACATCAGTCTCATTGGATGCTTTGTGAAAGCTGTGCCTCTTGCTAAGCACTGCTTGAATGTCTTTATATTTTAAAACTCAAAACTTTCATATGTATATATGCCAAAGTATATACAGTCGTGACTCGATAGTCCGACCCTTAACAGTCCTAAACTTTGCTATCCGACAGGTTTTTAGGAAAAATAAATGGAACCCATAAAAACAGCCTTAACATAGCGACAGCCTTGGATTCTGACTTCAACATGACATTTAATGTCACCAATCAGGATGACGGCGTATTATCTGACTGAACAATCCACAGATTGGCTACGTTCACACTGCAGGACTTGATGCTCAATGAGGATTTCTTTGTGAGTTCGTTCACATTTCCAGTTAAATGTGACTTGTTTGTGATCTGCTGTGTGAACTTCATACGACCCAAAAGTGTCCCGCATGCGCAGAAGAGGACACAACGACGTCACACGCAGCGAGCATGCTCAGTGTTTATGGAAGTAAACATGGATGGTGGCGGCGCTGCCACCAGTACTGAGTACACGAGTACTGTCTGTGCGTTCTGGACACTTCCACCCCGTCGGAGCGCTGCCTCAGGGTGGAAGCGTCCCCCGACCGCGCAGAATATTCTCACTGTGAAACGTCTTTCGACAGCAGATGTGCAGAGACTCACAACCGGAAAATTGTCATATTTTGTTTTTGTTTTGAGTCATTTAAAACGCGTTTCAAGGAATTTTTAAGCAAATCTTGGGTCAGTCAGACAGAAAAACGCAAAACCGCAAAACAACAAAATCTAATAAATTACAGCTTTTGCCTTTTCTTTTTTAGTGATTTCTGTTTTAGACATTTCTGAGTTCTCTCTACTTGTTCTGTTTCCATGTAGGTGCAGGATTTGGACATGTTGTAGTGAAAAATTTGCCAACAGTGAGTAAAAATGTGACAGAAGACGCTTTGGAGTTTAAAAGGTTTAAGTCACTTCAACCAAAATACAGAAAACTTTTTCTCGTGTTGCATCTTTTGGTGTCTGTTCGTTTTAACGTTTTGTTGATTGATTATCGATTAAAGAAACCCGTCAGAATTTCTCTCTCGTCTGGATCCAAAACAAGTTAATAAACAGGCATGAAGAGCCTGACATTGACAGAGATTTCACCAAATGTGCTGTTAAATCCTTCACATGTGTTAGTTTTATTCGTTCCAGTCAGATTTTCAGTGATTTCTGACTCACGCTTGTCGTTTTTCTGACCCAAACATCAGGTATCTGTTCCTGGACGGTGAAACCCACTTTGAGGTCGAGTTGTCTCGGATCTCCAGCATGCAGATTCTGACGGACGGGACGAGTCCAGGAGGTGAGCGTCTGTGTGGGAGGAGAAATACAAAAAAAAAAAAAAGTGCTCCAAACCAGAAAAAAAAAACAATCATAAAATTTTAATTACAGAGGATTATTCTCTACAGCAAGAAAAATCACCTTTTATTTCTGCTTTTTCTTCTATAAACGATGAACCTAAACTTGTTTTTCCCCTTTGAGTCACTAACGAAGCTTCTTGATTAACCTGTTTTTTTCCCAAACTAACCCTCGTTCTTTTCTTATGCTGCCTCCTCCGGACACAGAGAGCGATATTCACACTTACACCAGTCTGCTGGACAGTCAGTACCTCTTCGAAGGTCAGCTCGGCTTCGCTCCTTGTCGTCGCTCATCCGGTTCACGTCTGTTTTGCACCAGCCTGCTTTGTTTGACTCCCAAAAGCATCGGCGTGGAAAATCCGCATGTTTCGTAACGTTATGGTCGCGATCGTGACGGCTTTGACCTGATTTGATTAGTTGATCAGTTTATTGGCTGAAAACAAAGTGGACACAGTCTTGGTGAACTTAAAGTGTTTTCCCTCACGACTAGCGTGCGTTAGCCTGCATTGGAGGCGTTTACGGAGCATCGCTAAATTGTAGCAGCCAGGTTCAGGTACAATCCCTTGACTTCAGGTAAATCTGACAGTAGATCCTCTTATTTCACTCTTTTTCAAGTAAATCTTGATCTCACAGCTGTCTGACCTGCACTGACTGAGCAGAGACTAGAAGCTTCTCTGTGCACAGCTAACTAGCTATCGTGCGTTAGCCTGCATGTGAGGCATTAAGTAATATTAATTTTTAGCCTGTGAGGCGTTTTGGGTCTCGTTTAATTTCTATTTTGTGTCTAGAAGATGCTCTGAATGCAGGTGCAGATTGTTTTAAGTCTTTTTTTATGCAGATTTGTAAACCGATAAATTTTCTCAATATTCGTCAATTATTGATCAGTTTATTGGTTGAAAATAAAGTGGACACAGTTTTAGTGAACTGAAAATGTTTTCCCTACAGTCACACTGGCACCAAAAATTGTGATTTTTCTCTTTTTAAAAGCCAAAAATAACCAACGTTTCCCTTTTATGACCACCGCTGCTTCAACTTTTTTTTAAAGTTGAGCCTTTAGAAACCAACATTGTGTCGCTGTATGTCGACCACATAAGGGTCGTATTAAATCATCAGATTTCTCCGATTTGCCTGAAATTTCCACAAGGTATTTATTAAATTTTTGCTCGATATATCAAATACTTTCCGATATACTTTTTTTGTAAAAAGTTGCCCATCGATGCACTTTCAGCAAGTTTTTTTTTTTTTTTTTTTT
>NW_007577850.1:195911-208290 GCF_000690725.1 Stegastes partitus | reverse complement strand
TGTTGTCGTTCAAACAGATCTCAAGAAAAAGTGCTGAAAGCGGATCGACCGGCAGTTTTTATTGCATCTTCCGTTGTGCGGTGTCGAGTAGGTTTTCAGCATTTGAGTTACATCCAATTATTTTCATGGAATAAAGAAATGTGACGTCAGTGCTTTTGGGACATCGATTGTTGCATGTCATCACGTGTTTCCTGAATGCAGCATGAAAACATTTCATCGGTCTTCATATCAGTTTTTACTCCGTTTTGTTGGTAAATGCTGTTGCTGTGATTCTGTTCTGCTGTCCTCACATCTGCATTTGCTTGAGTCTTTTTTTTAAACAGGATTTTACTGACACTGTGAGACATGTTGACATTTTTAGTCTGTTTATTTGATCGTTAGACAGGTACCCGCACCGCAACTTTCCCCCCTTTCATTTGTCATTTACCCTCATCTTTTGGTATCGTCATAAATAACCTGTTTCCCACAAACCAGTTAGTAACAGATGTTGTCTGCATTGTTTTTGTCGTCTCTACAAAGTATTTGCCGGGTAAGTGTCGAGTGGAGAAAACTTTTGTCAAAATGTCGTCAAGTCTGAGCTGAAGGATCTAACTTTATCAAGACGAAAGACGCACAAAGTAAATGTTCTTTGACAAACAGATACGTCTCTGAATCCTGTAGGGCTGCACAATTAATATAATATTACTACAATAACACTGTTGTCTGTGATATTCATGTTTACAGTGTGCGCTATGCTCATAATAACCTCGAAAGTGTCGATAAAATCACTTGCTGACATTGGAAAACCTTATTACATCCTTTTCAAGTGACACAGAGTCTGTTGACATTTTTACGCTTATTTCACTCTTTTTAAAGTAAATCTTGGTCTCACGTCTGTTCTCTGTGCGCAGTTAACTAGCTAGAGCGCGTTAGCCTGCATGTTAGGGGCTTAAGGATCATCAGTTACTTGTAGCAGCCGGGTTAGATCCTCTTATTTCACTCTTTTTAAAGTAATTCTTGGTCACACGCTTGTCTGAGCTGCAGTAACTGAGCGGAGACAAGAGGCTTCTCTGTGCACAGTCGACGAGCTAGCGAGCGTTCGCCTGCATGTGAGGGGTTTAAGGTGCATCGGTGAATTGTAGCATCCTGTTTTAGGTCAAATCATTTGGTTTCAGGTAAATTTGACAGTTGGACCTCTTGGTGCAATATTCTCACAGTAATTCTTGGTCACACGCTTGTCTGAGCTTCAGCAACTGAGCGGAGACTACAGGCTTCTCTGTGCACAGCTAACTAGCTAGCGTGTATTAGCCTGAATGTGAGACGTTTAAGTAACATTAATGTATTTCAGTGTTTATAGATAAGCAGATTTTTAACCTGTGAGGCATTTTGGGTACCGTTTAATTTATATTTTGTATCTAGAAGATGCTCTGAATGCAGGTGCAGATTTAAGTCCTTTTTTTTTTTTAAATGCATATCTGTATATTAACTGGAATGTAGCACAGCATAGAAGTGTAACCAGTGCTCTGTTTATTTAAATAAACCAAGAAATAATCTATCAAATTTATCATATCCTGTCATTTTGGCCACAGTCGACTAGCAAGCGTGTATTAGCCTGAAAGTGAGGCGTTTATGAACATTAGTAAATTCCAGTGCTTATTATTAAGCAGATTTTTTTTAGCTTGTGAGGCATTTTGGGTACAGTTTAATTCGTATTTTGCCTCTAGAAGATGCTCTGAATTCAAGTGAAGATTGTTTTAAGCTACGAGACTAAACTACGAGAATAACCGTGACCTGGATGACTAAGAATCTTCACAGACAGATTGTTTCAAGCCTTTTTCTGATGCAGATTTGTATATTAGCAGGAATGTAGCAAATAGAAACCAATAAACAATAATCACAATAATCTTATCCTATCATTTTGGCCACAGTCGTGCAGCTGTGCAGTCTTGCTTTTCAGGACTTCCTTTCATTGCATGTGTGCGTTTGTGTGCACAGGAGGGACGTCTCGAGCCAGCGGCATGTTGCTCCATTACAAACCAATGGGCTCCCAGGACGCCCAGCAGCTTCGCATGGAGGCGGCAGACGACAAGAAGGTGGCTTCATTATGGCTGGCTGCAATGCACAAGGTACAACAAACACAACACCGCAACGTAGCGCCGTCGCCGCACTGAAGGAGGTTTAGTGTTGTGGCATGAACACACACGACACCAAAAAACTCATCCAACATGAACTTCTTGTGTTGAGTTGGCAGAAAAAAAGAGCTTTGTCTTCTGTCCCAGGCTTGATAAATACAATTAGCTGCACAAAAAGTGCTTCTCACAGCTTCACTCTCTTGTTTTATTTCCTTTATTTGTTAAAACAAAGGATAGATCAGACTGAGGAAGGATAACATGGTGGCCTGTCCTGTGGCGCCCTCGTCAGGCCACAGCCTATATTTCATCTTCATAATCTTCACTTGTAGTAAGAAACCAAAGTTTTTGTGGCATTTTATTCTACTTTTAACGTTTGCTTTCCATCCAGAGGTTTTGTTCTCTGCTTCTCACGGTAGCAGACATGCTGTGCAATTTGTAAACGTTTACTTTGCTCTACTTGTAGATTGTTTGTTCAGCAGGGACAGGGCACAATGCAGGTGTTTTATATGTTGACTGATTCCAATGTAACCTTTATTTAACCTGTTAAATGCTCATTGAGATTAAGAGTGTTTATTCACAAAAGCGTCCCGGTTGAGACGAGCAGCAGCACAAATTCACAGGCGACACGCATAAAACAATTTAAACTAGAGAGCCCTCAGTGGAGGGACATCGTCGCCCAGTGTATGCATGACCTTGACCTTTGTCTCAGGGGCACATGTTACATCACCAGTTTAATGTCTTCCTAAGTTCGTATCTGAAACGAATGTCTTTGTGTGCATTTTCAGTCAGACAGAGCTGTTGTTGGGACCTCTGTAGCAGTCACCAATGCATGCATTGACCCCAAAATCCAATCACTCTGAGAAGAGACCATACCGAGGTCATGTATGAAGTTTCAGGTTCGAACTCCTCTCCTGTAGTGCGCTAGACTGTTAACAGGCAAAAAAAACCACACACAGGCACGATTACTCTATCACCATGGGCAACTATAATAAGGTCTACATCCAGATTCAGCACGACAGAATCGTTTTTATTCACTGTGGGTTCATTTTTCACCACAATATAAAGTCCTGCAGCTCTGTGGAAACAGAACAACCACGACTAGAAGGAGAGAGTATGTCTTCTGTGTAGGATGACACAGTTAGAATTCCATAAATCATAAAAAAAAGGAAAATGAAAGTTGAATTTCTTTGATTATTTATTATTCAAAAACAAAAAAAAAGGGACTCAAGCATGGTTCCAAATGTCCACAGTTGGCACTGATGGTGGAGACAGAACACACTGCGGCTATGTTACATTTTTAATTTATTTCCAAGCTGGTATCCTTTCTGCATACATACATAAACACCTTACGCCATTTATCATAGAAGGAAAGAAACAGTAAAAACACAAAGAATCGTTGGATTGTCCGATTCTACACGATTCATTTTACATTTTTCCAAAAACAGATAATAACCAGATTCTGTGAACAACCAAAACAAAATCGACAGTCAAGTGATAAAAGCTCTGAGACTTTTTATTTGGCGGCGGAACTGCAGGCAGTTTACGCAGAGCGGAGCGGAGACGAGTCTGGAAACAAATAAAAAAATGTGAGGAGTAAAATAGCTGGAGGATGTAGAGCTTCTGTGTGTTTACAGTGTTGACTACATCCGCATTCAGCTGGAAAAGTGTCGTCTTTACAATGTTTGTAAAAGACGGAATCAAAAACAGTGAGCGTTTGGGGATTATGATTTATGGCACTTTAACTGTATGATGCTGCACGACGAGTTCTCTCTCCTTCTTCATGGTTGTTCTGTTTCCATAGAGGTGCAGGACCTTACATCACAGTGAAAGATTAGTAAACAGTGAGGAAAAATTGGACTATTTAGAGGATTAAACCATAGTTCCAATTTATGTCCCCATAACCGAAATGTTTACCAAAAATATACCATTTATACCAGAGTTTTTTGTAAAAAAAAAATAAAATAAAAATAAATCAGTGAGATGCCTGAGTCAGCTGTGAGCAACAGTCAACTTTTCAGCTGAACTGCTGAACAAGCAGTGTCTTCTTCTCGCTGTATTTGTTCTGTTTCCGTAGAGCTGCAGGACTTTGTATTGCCGTGAAAAATGAGCTCACAGTGAGAATAAATGTGACAGGAACAAAAACGTCCGGAGGGTTACAAGTTTTGGTATCCTACATGCAATTTGGAAAAAATTACCAGAGCAAGAAAATAAGGGTAACTAGAAAAGCACTCGGAGAGCACAGACCTCCACCAAGCAGCTCATTTCTACCATGTTGTGATTTCCAGCAAATGTTAAAGTTCTGCATTCATTTGCTTGACAATATTAGATTCATGGAGAATCAGAACACACTTTAGCATTTGAATGAACATTAATATCATTAATAGCAAGCTGACGGACTGATGAACGGTCGTTCTGTACTCAAATATTTTGTACAGTTCCATTATTTCTGCAGTTACTTACTGGCTTTAAGCTGTTAGTTGTTAGCTAATGCTATGCTAGGTTGGCATAACTACAACCATGTTATTGCTAACATAAACAGACAGGGAGTAGCTTAAGCTAGGTTAGCACAACTTTAGCAATGCAATGTAAACGAAAAGCATGACCAACGCAACAAAGCACGCATCAGTCGTCCTGACACTTGGCAAAAAGAGTTAAAGTGAAACAGGAGACTTGCTGAGTCATTGTTAATGTCACATCAGTAGCTCCGCTCAGCCCACTCCTGTAATGCTGCCTGGCTGTAGCTTCCTCCTGTACCACTGAGAAGACAGCGGTGAGGACTGAAGGACTGAATGGAGTCAGAGCTCCATCTAGTGGCCAAATGGCGCAATGACAGCATTCTGTGACACTTAACCAGCATTTACTGTTTCATGCGAAAATAACCAGACGGTAAGCCAGAACATCACCAAAATTTAATCATCTGTTCAGTGGACCACTATCAACATTTCCTGAAAATTTCACGAAAATTCGTTCATAACTTTTCGAGTTATGTTGCTAACAAACAAGCAAACAAACAAACAGATAAATGCTGGCTAAAACATAACCTCCTTGGAGGAGGTAATAAGAATTTAGAGCAGTTGTTGTTGTTGTTATTGTTGTTGTTGTTTTTATTTTTAAATGAATCAAAACTGTCTTGTTTTGTTCCGACAGGCGGCCAAGCTGCTGTACGAAGCTCGGGACCAGTGACGAGCAGAACTGGACCTGCACGCAGCACACACCCAAGTGTTTTCAACCCAGCGGGGTTCGGCATCGTTGGGATTCTTCGTAACGCCAGTTCTGATTCTGCTTCTCCGTCTGATTCCTCATTGGTTCTTGATACCAGTTCTTATCGTGGTAATTTTTGCAAGAAATGTTTATATGACACAACACTTTATTACCTCTATAACCAGTACTTTGTACATCATGTTTACCGCCAGTACGCTGATTGTTCCTTCATTTTCTCATTTCGCAGAGAGTCCATTAATCCTCTCTGCTTCAGTGCATAAATCAGCCTTAATGTTTCTACATTAAATACATAACAGGAGAAGGAGCCGGTTGAGATTTGTCGGTGCAACGAGGCTTCGACTTTAATTCCACGGTTTTGTTTTGCGACGTGATTCTGTGACACTTTGTTTACTTTCCTACAAAGAAGTCAACGTTAGAAAATCCGCTAAATGTGACCTTATTCACAGTTAACTCACACAATAACTTTATATGCTGCTCTTAAATTTTGTTTATATTTTTCTGTCAACGAGGGTTTTATTTCCCGTCAGAAGAGACGAAACACATTCTGCATTCAGCTAAACGGAACCAAGTACCGACCCGCTCAACAGACCGTCAGACTGTCGCCAGCAGGTTGAAGGAAAAATCCACCTTAAAACCCTTTAACACAAGTAGAAAGGCAGCTATTTGTGATTTCATTTGCACTTCAGGGCTCGTGTGTGCTTCGTTTCTGGTAATCCTACAAATAAGAAGACGTCTGATGGCAGAAAATGTCCAGTGGATCCAACTGTGCAGCTCCACAGGCAAACTTTTATGAGCACGTTGAATACACGCCACAGCTCAGTGTGGTTGTTATTATTTGACAGCATAGCTTCTAAATTTCTCCTGGTGTTTTAGCACATATGTGCAGTATATAAACCTTCCATAGGAAACACTTTAATGCGGTTATAAGCAGATACAAGGGTTTTTTTTATTACTGGATTTGCTAACAGCCGTACATGGACGCTCAAATGTAAACAGAAGATGTGTTAAAATGCTGTCGTAATAATTGATGTAGTTGTTGACGAGCACTAAATCTTAATTAACACCTTCAGTTTCCTCATAGCTGCTACATTACAGTGCATTTTAAACCATTTCAGTATTGCTTGCATATATACGTACAAATATATATATATACTTCCAGTGCAGCAATTATAGATTTGGCTGCATTAAAACCCACTTCAGGTGATCTCATCAAGCTGTTTGAGACATTTTCTTCCCCTAATGATGTCTAAAGACACAATAAATGAAGGATATCATGAAAACACTGCGACAGTTTTAGCTTACAGAGAATCATCAGCTAATTCTGCAGCTTTTATTGAGCTTCAGCTCGTCGTTCGCTCGTCGTTCTCAGTCACAGCAGGCAGCAGAAAAAAGCCTGAAACCAAACACCAGAGAAACACAGTTACAAGACTAGCTGGTGAACTCATTATAGCATTTAGCTGCCAACGATACCAATATTTTATTAAGGCGGCGGTGGAGACCAAAAACCGAGTTAAAAAAGAACAACTGTTGGACCTTTTTTTTTTAGATTTAAGGCAAACTCGTTGCTTTTTTAACTGCCAGATGCGTAAACAAGCTACTATTGACTTTTGTTTTCCTAAATAATGAGAAAATACAAAATAAATGAAGTATATCATGAAAAGCCGTGACTATGGAGAAGTAAAAACATTGTGTGAAAGGTGAAAAATGAACCCACCAAAGCTCTGTCGCTATGTACAGACATCTATACGTTCACAGGTGAATTATAACAGAGCAGAGAAAAGCGCTGTTAAATGTCACCAGAAAATGTGAGGTTCTAGAGTCGATGGTTGGCAGGTTGGGTTCTGGACGGCGCTCACAGGCATTCTGGGTAACGCAGGACTCTCTAACCGAAGCAGAAGAAGCAACAGGGCGGCTCCTGAAATGCAAAGAGCATCGCAGATTTCTGTCCAGTTTACGTAGAAGTGACGTTGAGCGGTGGATTTTTCCGTCACCGGAGCAGCTGTGAAAGTTCTGTTTAAACTCTGTCATAGATTCACATCTTCAGGCCTGTGCGTCTGAGGAAACGTCCGACTATTCACTGATTCTAGTGAAGCATAAACGCGTCATTAAAATGCTTTAAATGTAGTTTCACGTATTGAAGTTTTGTACGAGCTATTTTGTTAAATATTCCTACTTTAACACGAGCCGTGTACGTACTTACATAATTTTTAAAGCTGAAGTATGACTATAGTTTTTGTAATACTTGTATACACTCAATCCTTCTGCGCTCACTCGAAGGCCTATACAGTTTTTTATTTAGCTCTTTTCGTTGATGTTGTCGTGAAGAGCCACAAACAGGAAGTGGAACCACCGGCGCCCATTTGCGGTCAGTTGCTAGTTGTGCTTCCGAGGACCTATTGAAATGCTGAAAGCGTTGAGCGCAGGAGAAAACGTCATCTCTGTAATCTGCTTCACAGCCAAATGGACCGCCATCGTTGGCCTCAGTTTGCTCTTCTTGTGTACAGAAATACCAGCGTTATTTAAAATTCTGATTAAAATTAGACTTTTAGCAATTCAAACCTTTTTTTTTTTTTTTTTTTGACGTCGCAGCAACAGATTTTCAGCGTTTTGGTTTTCTGTAGTCAGAGTACAGTATGCACAACTTTCCTCGATTTAAACACCTCAAACGTTCCTTTAAAAGGGAATGAAAACAGGCTAAAGAGAAGCAGCACAAAGATGAAAAACACAGACACTAGCCATGTTTCTGTCATGGATTTTTGTGTGTATTGTATCGCATTAGAAAAGGTTTGAGAATAACGAACCAATTTTCGCACTCGCTTGAGGCGGTTTTTAAATTCTCCTACAGAGTTGATGATTCTGTTATCAGTGACAGATGATCCGTTAGCTCTACACCATCAATAAAGTGGCTTCTTTATTTTACTACTATAACTTTTTTACTAATTTTACTAATTGGTGAGTTTCAAGTCTTATGTGGATATGTCCAATTTAAAACTAAACAAAACCATAAAATAATGATTTCTGCTGCAACAAAATGAATTGTCTCTGAGGCCTCGTCCACACGTAGCAGGGTGTCTCACCAACCAAGATGTGTTTCTACGATGTGGCCTGTCATCCACACGAAAGCGCAGATTTACGGTATTAAAAACGATTCTTTTAAAAACCTCCGACCAAAGTGAAGATTTGCGAATCTTCCGTTTATGCGTCTGCATGTGGATGTCAGTAACCGGGTTTTAGGTTTCACTGCCTGCGACAAAATATGTTCTTTACATGCCATATGCAACTTGTGTTTACATTTGGAAGCAGCGTGGACGTCCTCAGAACTGTGTTGGTGTTGTCTCTGGTCCAGGCCCAGATACTGCTCCTCCACGTACAAGAAGACAGGCGAAGGACGCCGTTAAGGACGGTTATTTTACGACGTCGAGAGACAGAAGCTTACTCTGATTGGATAGGATTTGGGGAACTACTGCCACCTTCAGGTTTGGCAGCTTATGAATGTGCTTAGCGACGCACTTGTGCGTTTAGGTGTGGATGAATTTCTTTTCTAAAAACAAGGTGGTGTGTAGGGGGGAGCATATTTGGTTTTATAAAAACCCTGCTACGTGTGGGCAAGGCCTTAAAGTCGCAAAGAAACTGACATTTTTATACTCGCTTCGAACGACACAAATCCAAACAGAGCAGGGAAATGTACCATCAGCCAACTGGAGAAACACGAATGGCTGGTTCGGAGTTGTTTTTGAGGATTTGCTGTGTTTGTATTTTTTACAAACAAGGTACACAAGAGGAACAAACTGGAGGAAAATGCGACTGATTGGACCTTTCAGATATTCCTTTTTGCTGCTTTACTGCAGAAAAAGTCCTAATTTGTCTCCGTTCAAGTCCCAACACTTGATGTTTAACTTCAGTGTACCATTCTTTAACGTGTTTGTGATCTTGGGAAAACGCACCATCTCAAGCGTTAGCGTCAGCGTTGTCAACTGAGGCTTTGTTTTTTTCCTGCGCTTTCAACTGCGCGTCATGATCTTCGGCACGACAGCAGATCACCAGTAAACTTGTGACAGCAGGTCATGTAAAAAAAAAAAGCCTGTAAGTGGATGTGCAGCTCCCATTTTTAAAAAAATCCAAATAACTTCACTCGCTCGACTTTGCGCCCGAGCGGATGTTATAAATGCACAGTAGCGCTTCAGTTGCTAACACGTCATGCTACGTCCAGCTCAGACTCCCAGTGATTTGCAGGTTTTGCAGGCATCTGTAAGTCTTCCCTTTTTCTTTCCACGCTCGGACAAAGACCTCCAGACGGTTTATATGGAGCACAGATGTTTCCCCTTCGTCCGCCACCTCACCTCCACTCTGAAGCGACATAAAGTTTATTTTTATACGCTGCTCACCTAAGAACTGAAATCACATGTTGTCATTTGGTTTGATGCTTTCAGAACAGAGACGGAGGAGAAGAAGGCGTTTTGTGTAATAATTCAGTCAAGTTCTGCCATTAAATGACGTGAGGGGCTGCACAGGTGTCAAGAATGAGAAGAACAGTTGAACTAGAGCAAGATGTAGCACAAAAAAAACCCCCAAAACATTAGTGTAGTTTTTAATTCGGGTGTTTTTTTTATTTTTTTATTTTCAAATCCCAGACTACGCATCAAGATGGCACTTTTCATGTCGACTTCATTTTAACAAATAGATCAAATTGAACCCCCTACATTCAGAGACTATTTGATCTACTTGTGCAATATTACACATTCTAAATCAACGACATGATGAGAAATTGCAATGAACAATTCAGACTGTTATCTTTAATAGTTCCTGAGATGTTGCTGGTCAAACAGCCTCAAATTTTAATTTCTGAAGAAAAAAAAAAGCTGCTGAAAGGCTTTTTTTAAAAATTATTTTTCTTGGACAGTATTTGGCATGCCAATCTAAAAATTCACAAATGTCTCTATAAATACACAGTTGTAAAAATGGAATGACCCCGCTGTTTAACGAAGTCATGTTTTACATGAACAGGCCTCAGTCTGCAAGTCGAGCTCATCCGTGTTCATTTTGTGTTTTTTCACCACATTAAGACACAAAAACAATAATTGCTCATCAAAAACACAAACTGTGACTGACTGTGCAGCCCCTTCCTTTAAGTTTTTATTGTAAGTTTGCACTACGTGTAATGTCACCAAGTCGTCACTCAGCCAGTGTTTGTTCCTGCACTTTATATTCACCCCCATTCTTGTTTCCACTGCTTCGTTTGTTTTGCTGAAAATGCGACACCGCTCCCTCTGTCGGATTATTCTGTTGACAATAAAATCAAGTGTTTCTACATTTGTCATGTTTGCTTCTGATTCCTACAGAGACCAAGACCGAGAAGACATTTCTAGTGATTTTTTAAAAAATGTTTTAACTTCATTTAATTGTTTTTTTTTAACAATACATAATACAAAAAACAAACAAACAAAACACAACAACAGACAGAATGACAACAGGCTCATCACAGGAAAGTGTCCGGGATAGTCACTAAACATTATAGATTCTTCTGGTCTTTCGTGAACAGAACAGTTGTTTTACTCTGTCCACCCAAACCCTTTTACAGTAATAATTCCAAGTTTGTTATTAATCTAATCTCTTTCATCGCATCTACGCAGCACCAAGAAACACCAGGATGTTCCCAAAGAATGTGAACGTGAGCAGCAGATATATTTCCACACATTCTCCAACGCTGACAATGTTCAGGTTTATCACTTTGGGACTGTTGTAGAAGTTTGTAGGTTAGGTCTCTGAAGTCTTTGTACCAGATCTTAAGAGGGACTGTGATGCAGTTCGACCATTTATTCAAGGGCTTCTTTAAAGTGTTTTTCCCGCTTTCGAGCAGTGATCGGGGAGGTTTGCTCGTGCGGCTTATTTCCAAGTCTTTCCAGTTAGCATCATATTTAGGATCATACCAGAAAACGTACCGTCACACACCTTGACGTGCCTGTTCAGCTCTATTCATTGTTTTTACACGTGATTGTGGTGCAACCAGTATCAAGCACAACCGTCTGCTAGTAGCGAGGCAGAGAGACTCCTCGGCCGAGGAGGTGTTGTTGTTATCGGCATGATGAAGGTTAAGCTGCACTACAGTGCAGTGGTGGGCCGTGCATTTTACATCTAGGCCTTCAGTGGCGTCCTACCTGAATCAAACCACCTGTTCATTGTGACGCCACAACGATAGACACCATCAGCATTATGCAGAAAGGCAGCATAACAGGATGTTGCTTCACAGATAGGTATCATGTGTAAGAATGAATGGCATCACTAAAGCAAGAAACCCAGTTAAAACAATTCAACAAGTCTCCGTTAACTGCAGCCACAGCTGCACCATATCGAGCAGGAGGAAAGTTTGTCCTCCCTCTCACAACGTCACTTTGGAAGCCCACAGAATTAAGTTTGGGGAGTTTTAGAGCCTTGTTCCTCCACAAGTCTCTCTTCCTTCCCCATCTGCCCCCATTCAAAGACGAGTTACTACTGAGTTTTCTCAAGGACCACAAATTTACACATTTTTTCTCAAATGATTGTGTGCTCATTTTTTACTCTAGAAAATCAAAAAATACATCTCTGTAATGTTCAAGGTCTTGGCTTTCTGAAAATGTGCTCGGGTTTTCTCTCCAACACACGGTTTTGACAAAAATGGCGGTTGTTTGAGGTCTTCTCCGTCTGGATACTTCTGCTGATTTGACAGTTAAACCAAGTATCTGTTTCAGCTGTGTGCTTCGTTGTCTATCAACTTTTCTGCAAGGAAATTTTCTAGTTAGTTCAGGTCTTCCGTACAAAATTTCGGTCGGCTACTCCTCCCACAGATTTGAGATCACCCACACAAATTATACATCAAAACGTGCGGCTCGATCGGGAATAGTGTGCTTACATACATCCATCCATTATCTGTACACTGCTTAATCCTCATTAGGGTCGCGGGGGGCTGGAGCCTATCCCAGCCGACTTAGGGTGAAGGCAGGGGACACCCTGGACAGGTCGCCAGTCTATCACAGGGCCACACTTAGAGACAGACAACCAAGCACACTCAC
>NW_007577850.1:176855-195542 GCF_000690725.1 Stegastes partitus | reverse complement strand
ATGAAATATGGCCGTCCCGTCTTGTCATTCCACATGGCCTGTGTTGCTTCATGTCTTGAGCGGTAGATGCCAGCCAGAATCAGAATCCTGATGTTGGCTCTCATCTCCACTTCATCCTCACCCCTCCAGTCGTCACACCTCCAGCTCCCATGTAGGTTTCATGGGTACACAGCAGCTGAATCATCTCCTCTGTTATAAACAGGTCAAAGGCAGACTGCAGGCTGCTGATGCGGGCAGCTGCATACAGGGTGGGCCCTGGGATGAGTGGATACTGGATTATAGGGCAGGATCTCTTTAGCAGGGAGAAACCACATAATTTTCCCATTATGAGACATCTATTCGGCTGCCAGCTCCTCTGTCTCTGCCATGACCTGCTTGGCCTCCACTGCTGTGTCTGCATTAGGAGGAAGAGGAATCAGGCACTGGTTGGTTCTCCTCATCAGTGGTGATGCTGTCATCCTCTGAGGAGGATGTGTCCTCATCTTCAGGAAAAAAGAAAGACAGTCACTGCAACATCATAATTTATTTCACTCTGGCTTTCATTTTTGTACTGCAATTTCTCACACAGGCGCAATTTTCATTATCTGACATCCTAAAGATCACACCTATGTCAACATTGGGTCATTCATTTTCTCCACTGGAGGACAGGAAGCCATCATACACCCCTTCTGGAAACTAACACTTTTACATGAAATTGTTCCCTTGGCCAAAAATGGACAAATGACACAATCTGGTAGAAAACATCTAAAACTATCATTTTGAAGTGTTGTGTTTAAAATGAAAGCAATTTTACCTAGCTTGTATGATTCAGAACTGTGAATAGCAAGGAATTAAAACATGTCGTTTGCATGGGTTTCAATTGGCCAAGTGGCCACGATAGAGCCAAGTGGTACAACTGTATATATACAGTATATTTTTAATTAATTTAAAGAGGTGAAATTAAAAATCTAACAATCTGAACAATGTCCAGACCCTTGGGAAATTTCATTTCATTTGCATTAACACAGCTAAAATGGTCAAAGAAAACAAAGTGAAGTGGACACAAAACGCCAGCATCGAGACCAGAGGGTTAAGAGAACCGGAATGGTGCCATTACATGTGTAGGTGTTACTTTTGTCGGTGAAAACTGTGTGAACTTAATATGCTTAATGCTGGGATGATTTTCTACCACACAACATTACATTTGCACAGTATTAGCACCGTCGTTTTTAAAACGTGACCCTCTGCGCACAAATAGCTTAAATTAAACCCTGTCTTGGACTGCGACACCCCTCCGGGCAGCGTTGGTATCGCCCGGGTTTGCCAGCAATAGACGCACATGTCCGCCGTGTTGTGCTGAGAGTTGCGCCGGTGTTAATTACTGGATCCGTGAGCGCTTCCACGCCGCTGATTGCTGCTAACGGAGCGCGGCTGGACCGAGATAAACCTCGCAGTGATCCAGAAACTCCCTAAAAAAGAAAAGAGGAATTTCCGGAGGAAACAGTCGCTCCGAGGAGGCTGACACGCGTCCCAGCGTGACTGCAGGCTGCTGCTGCGGGACTCCACCGGACCGAAGGTACGAACACCATCGACATGCTCCGCCTTGGGAGTGTTCAGCCCGGTGTCCGGCTGTTGAACCCGGCGGACACACGTGAAGTCGCGTCGGTGTTTGCTCTGGTATTCGGTTTGCCGGTTAGCAGCGCTCCGTTAGCTTCCCGGTGTCAGCTGTCAGCCGCTCCACGTGAGCAGCTCACGCTGCCGGTAATCAAACCTGTTCGTTCCACCTGAGGCGCGGACAGGTGAGGCACATGAGGCGGTTTACGGGCAGCTTCGACTCCGCTGAGACCCTCGCGATTTTCGGGGGAAACGCGGAGCTAGCAGGCGGCTGCTGAGCTGCCACGTAGCTGCCGGCTAGAGACGTTTGTGCACAATCACTGCTGGAGGCTGCAGCTCAGCGAGCAGCAGCTCGTTGTAGACCAGGGGTCGGAAACCTTCAACACTCAAAGAGCCATTTGGACCCGTTTCCCTCGGAAAAGACACCGGGAGCCACAAATCCTGTTTGACAACTAAAATGAAGATAACACTGCATATATCGTTTTTACCTTCATGCTATGTGTACAAAACTATAGTGTGTTGCATTTATAAAATCAATGAACTGCTGCAGAGAAAACAACATTTTACTTCTGCAACAAAAACATTTTGAACTAAAAAAAAAAGAAAAAAAAGACGCTGGGTTGAAGGTTATTTTGAAATAAAATACTCAATGTCTATTTGAATCCTCTTTGTGTATATGCAATAAAAAGCCGATCTTAAATCGTCCACCTGCAGCAAAGTAAAAATGACGTCTGGTTGTCCTGCTGCCTGCAGCTGGACTGCTGACCAGACTGCTGACCGCCTGTGAGCGCTCTGGGACGGGAGGAGCTCATGGCAGCACCGCTGCTGGCTGAGGACAGGAACGGCTCGACGGAGTCTCCAAAACACCAGAAAAGTCTCAAATAGCACCAGAATGAGTCCCTAGATTTCTCGCTAGTCGCTGTTTACAAAAGTAAGTCGCCAAGAGGATTTGGAAAGTCACCACATTTAGCGATAAAGTCACCAAGTTGGGACCAGTGCGCGTGCCGGCGGGTGTGACGCATATTTTGAGCGACAAAAAAAACTAAAAAATTAAACACGTTCTATTTTAATGTTACAAGTTCACAAAAATCTTCTGATTTAGAATTACATTTTAAAAACTAACGAACTAAGACAAAATACATTTAAATTAAATACTCGTTATTTATTTTCCAAAGCCACAAGGAGCCGCAGCAGAGGTATGAAAGAGCTGCGGTACCGACCCCTGGTCCAGATGAACTGGTGATCCTGTTAACTGGAGATACTCGCGTTTCTGAGACAGATGTTTCGTAGGCGTGGCTTTTCAGGAGCCCTTACCGACTGACCAGGACATAAACAATTTGAGAACTTTGTCTCTAAAAGTGAGATTTCTGCTTTACTTTTCTTTTCGGTCTTGACAAAAATAAGTGGAAATAAAAGTCTACTCATTCTAAAAGTCAGACGCTGTCGGGCTCCATGAAAGAAACTAAGTAAGTCTGAACCGCTGGAGCTGTGATCTCTCACTGATTACTATTAGAACATGCTAGTACGACAGAAATGGAGACAGGAGACCAACACACAGTGTGTACGTTATGTTGACATGAAGGCTACTAAACTGTGTGATAATAGAATGCCAAGTGTTGAAGTATAACATCAATACATTGATATAATATTGGCAGGTTGAGATAACATTGCGCTACACTGGCTTATTTAAATTCACAAACATCAAAAGTTTCACAGGACAGAAAGAAGGTGTTCCAGGTTAACTGGAGATGTTCGCTGTATTTACGCTCCAAATGTTCCGTTTGCAGATTTGTCCTGACCAGACCTGTGTGTGTGTGTGAAGGTAAAGATGCCTCACAAAAGTCAACATCAGTTGTTAATAAAGTCTATATTCATGTCAATATCATCTACAGACAGCAAAACCAAACGTCCTGAGCAAAAATAAAAAAACACGTATTTTTCAAGTCCGGTGAGAGGATTCGAAACTATGTCATCCAGCAGTAGAAATACGAGTCTGACGTTTTACGCACTGCGCCACCGATCAGCTCAATTAGGATCCCTCTCATTCCTATTGATCTTTTCCATTCTGCCAGATGTTTAACACCTGGTGGTTATTCAGGAAACACGCCCAGATCAACTAGTGAGAGTCTCAACTTAACAAAGGCACACGCTGTCTGTTTAACAACGACACACAAAACTAATGATTGTCTGACCAACCAAACACACAACATGCACATTTTGTTGTGTGTGTTAATCTGTGCATTCAGTGTCAGAGATACAGAGCAGAAGTTGAACTTTAACTTGGGTTTGTTCACTGAAACTCACACAGCAGCCTCCAACCAGAACAACACACAGCAGAATGTGAGTTTTGATTTGAGAAAATGCATCAGAACAAACCGAGGCCACGATGTCAGAACTACTCGCGACGCCGAGAAAACGCTACAAACACGTTCAGTCCTCCACGTCGTAGACTGTAATTTCAAACAATATTAATCGCAAACATTTGTTTTCAAAGAAGACAACAGACTGGAACTTCCGTCAAAAAGCCATAATATTTGTTTTACACGCTTTACAAGCGCCTAGTGGTGCTGTTGAACTACTGAGGGGGTTGTTCCACCGTGGCTCAGTGATGTTTCCACTCAACTGGGTGAAGCTCCCTTCAAACTGCGTGTTTTATTTGTAGGCTGAACAGCTTTGTCTCACAACAGAGCAAGAACGATAAGTGGAACCAGTGTTGAAGCTGACAGCAAGAATCTTTTGCAAGAGTTTGACAACGTTTGATTTTTTGAACAGGTGTCGGCACAGTCACTTATGATCTATATTGCCGCTGTAACAGCTGCCTCGCTGACTGAATATCACCAGTTAATTTGATCACCAGTTCATCTAGAACAAGCTGGACCTGAAACCAGCAGCTCAGCCGTTTCAAACACTCCGTTACAAGGAAAAATACACAAGTGTTGTCATGGTCGGCAAACCTCCAGGGTCAGAGCTTCGGTCTGAGGTGATTTTCTTTTAGGAAAGTCGATGAACCAAACAAAAACAAATTGCAAATTGACCAAATAGAGACTCGAAATGACAACAGGACGATGCAAAACAGCAAAAAAATATCCTGTGACATGCAAAATGTCTACAAGGAGACACAAAACTAGTAGGAGCAACTACAAAATGACTCCAAAAATACACAGAATTACTCCAGTTGACATCCAAAACCAAATACTAGAACTGAATACAATACAAAATACAAGCAGACCAAAAAAAAAAAAAAGCTCACGATGATAACACAATGTTGCAAAACTAAAACATATGCAGTGAACTCTAAATTGCCTTGCAGAGATGCAAACTGCCTAAAAAGAGGGGTAAACTGACCATAAAATGGCACTAAAAACTGAAAATGATTAAAAAGATGTGCAGAATGTACACAAAGAGAGTCAAAACTAGCAGAAACTAATGCAAACTGGCTTGAAAGATACGCAAAATGGCAATGCGACGATGCAAAGCAACTAAAAAATATGCGGCGAACCTTAATTTGTCATCAGAGATGCAAACTGATCAAAATCAGAGGAAAACTGACCAAAGAATGACAACAAGGATTGAAAATGCCTTAAAAGAAATAGAACATGTGCAGAATGAGACACAAGACCAGTAGAAACAAATGTAAAATGACTCCAAATGACAACAAAACGAATCAAAACAACTATAAATGACCAAGAAGAGAGGTAAAATGATCACAGAATGACAATGGAGATCAAAAATGATTAATAAGATATTCAGAATATTAACGAGACACAAAACAAGCATAAACACGTGCACAGTGACTGTCAAAAGGCACAAAATGACATGGAAAACATGCAAACTGATCACAAAATGTCTAAAATGAGAGGCAATCCAACCACAAATTGACACAAAGCGTCCCTAAATTGATTCAAAATGTCCGTCATGGGATGCAGAAATACAAAAAAGCAACAGGAAATGGTGCTAAATGACAACAGAGAGATTGAAAACGACTACAAAGATGTGTAAAATGTCTACAAAGAGACACAAAACGAGCACAAACACGAGCACAAACAAATGCAAAGTGACCCTTAGAAAGTTCAAAATGATCAAAAAGCAGCACAAAGCGATGCTATGACAACAAAATGATGGAAAATGTCCTCCGTGCTTTTTCCCCATCAGGCTTTGAGGCGGGCGGTGCGTCACCATGAAGGCGTGTAAGAACTGCGGCAGCTCGGAGATCGACGTCGACCATGCCCGTGGCGATGCGGTCTGCATGAGCTGCGGCTCGGTGCTGGAGGACAACATCATCGTGTCTGAGGTGGAGTTCGTGGAGACAGGAGGAGGAGGCTCGCTGGCTGTCGGACAGTTCGTCTCTTCGGAAGGTGAGACGAGACATAAGCTGTCCTCAAAGACAAGCAAAACGACTACCAAGGAAACACAACCGTTCTGCAGAGAGATAGATCCCCACAAAACAGATAGGGACATGCAAAGTGTCCAAACTGAGATACAAGTAAGTGAAAAATACTGTTAAACAAACAAGAAATACAACGCAAACGGAAAACAAAAGTTCTAAAATAAGACACAAATTCACCACGAAGGTGCACTAAATGTCCAGAAAAAGCCCCACAGACACGCGAAACGACTGCAGGCACAAATTGAAAACTAACGGATGCAAAACAACTGAAGAGAAAATAGAAACTGACCACTAGGACATGCGATACGTCCAGAAAAGGAGGCAAAATGACAACGAAAAGGCAAAATTATGGAAAGGGGGGCAAAGTGACAGCAAAAAGGCAACTAGAAAATGTGCAAACTGATCACAAAGATATGCCAAGTTACCACAAGGAGATGTGACGCAATCGCAAGTAAGTTAAAAAAACAACAACAAAAAGAGTCACTAAAACAATGAAAATAAGTCCAAAGAGATGCAAAGTGATCAATAACGACTCAACCTGACCACAAAGAGACACAAAATACCACAAGGTTCAGCACGACTAACACGTCCAGAATGTCCACATGAGCGCAAAACGAGTACAAACGAATGCAAAATGACTCCAAACGACAAGAAAGAGATGCAAAACTACAAAAATGATGCACACTTGATAGAAACAGACACAAAACAGAGAACAAAAGATGGAAAACGTCCAGAACAAGACAGAAAATCACCACGAAGACGCAATGAATGTCCAAAAAAAGCCCCATAGAATCGCGGAAGGACTCTAAAGAGACGAAACATGAAACCTAAAAGATGCAATCTGATTACAGAACACAAGCAACATGTCCACAAAGGCGGCTATGTTTGAGCAATGATATCCGAGGAACTGTTAAAGATAAAAACCTGAAATTTTCACTGTTATTTTTCATCGAGTCACTGATTCAGAATCTGCAATATTGGACAAGTAGATCAAGTGATCTCTGATTAAGGTGGAGTTTAAATATTGAAAAAAAAATTGAAGCCGGCATGAGTGGTTCTATCTTTGAGCTCATAATAGCAAAAAAAATAAAGCAAAAGTCAAATAAGTGATATTTTCTGAACCACATGAAGCTGCAAATGGCAATAAAAGAAAACTAAACATGTAGAATAAATGTAATATTAAATATGAGAGTTGGAAGTTCTACCACACAAACTACTGATTGCTGGTCTGATCCAAGTTTCACCACAGGGCTTATTCAACTGAGAAAATAATTGAGAAATTAACAAAAAAAAAAACAGTATTGGATTTACATGTGTAAAATCTCACAGATACCATTTTAAATATCCAGAGCTTAGGATAACAAAGTTTAAAGCAAATCAGAGTTGGTTGAAGAAGGAACTTGGTGATTTTAGATGGAAAAACCCACAACATTTGTTCTAAATTGCAGCTTTTGTGATTTGAAATCGATTAATTATTCATCCTTAGTGCTTAAAAAAACAAATCTGTATTCTGATTGAAGCAGATGTTTGACAGAAAGGTTTGAAAAAAAAAAAAAAGGTGAGAAAATATTATCAACAGAGGTTCTGTTTCCTCTTTTAAGAAACTGCCTTGGAAAGAAGTTAATTACATATTTTTTTTTTTTGCAAATGAATAAAAATAATTGAAGCTGATGAGTTATGAAGACACAGAACTGTAAAAACACTCGCAGAAAGTTTCTGCTCTTCAGGTGGCTGTTTGTGAGCACCAAGTTTCTTATCCAATAGTTTTCTCCATGAGTGCATCGACTGCTTATCGCTCACCTTTACTCATCGCAGACCTTCAGACTGTTGAGTCTGCAGTAGTTCAGCTGAGCGTCCACTGGAGGGCGCCACTGCATCGCTGCTCTGCAGGCTGAGCGTAAACTCAGGACATGTTCATACGTTACTCAGGGAGAACTTAAGCAAAATCTCCAAATATTCTGTTTCTCCCGCTTCTGAAACATGAGGATCTGCTGCTTTTCTTCCTTTTTTAAAAAACTTTATAAAGTGAATTTCTTTTGGTTTGGACAAAACCGAAGTCCTGTCTGAGTTCACCGTGCGGCTCTGACATCAAGCTGTTTGTTGGTAAAGACTCTCTAAATGGCGTTATTTTAACTTTTGTTAATTGTTTTGTCTCTAAAACATCAAAGAGTAGTTTAAAAAAAAAAAAGAGATGTTCATCACAATTTCCCAGAGCTGAAGATTTCTTTTTTCTCCATCAAACAGTCCAAAATCAAATAATAAAGAGTTTATTTAGTTGTAAGACAATAGAGAACAGTATTTGTGCTCTGGTTTATTCCAGGGGTTCTCAACTGGTCTCACCCGAGGACCCACATTTTCCCATGGTCATTAGGTCGTGACCCAGTTTTTTTTTTTTAGAATTCAATATTCAATATATTTTCCTGTGCAACATTCATTTCAGAGCGTATAACCATGCACAGTAACTGGACCATGACCACTGCATGTACAAAACTGCACAAAATTAAAAAAGGCCACAAAACAACATATTTTCACTCCATTTTGAGCAAATTAATCAGAAACTAAGGAGGACCATGACAACTGCATGTTCAAAAGTGAATAAAATAAATATCAAAAGTACTCGAAAATAAAGTTTTCGCCTAATCAGGTCATTTGTTGAAGTTAATGAGACAGTTGGGCTCGTGCTCTACTCCTGATTAGAGTTTCAGAGTCTAGGCTGACAGCAGACAGAGCTGCTCTCAGATCCTGCTCAGACGGGCGGTGTGGGTGCTGAGCCTTCAGTCCGACCGACGGTGGCGGTGGGTCATGACCTCAACCTGATAGAACACCCTTGGGATAAATTAGAGCGGAGACTGAGAGCCAGGCCTTCTCGTCCAACATCAGTGTGTGACCTCAAATCAAAAATCCCCATAAACACACTCCTAGACCTTGTGGACAGCAGAGAGTTGAAGAAGAAGAGTTGAAGCTGTTCTAGCTGCAAAGGGTGGACCAACGTCATATTGAATGTATGGATTAGGAATGGGATGTCACTTATGCTCATGTGTGAGTCAAGGCAGGTGAGCGAATACCTTTGGCAATAGAGTGTAGTTCAGAAGAAAGCATAGACACAGAGACTTTCCTTCGTTGTACATGTGTTTTGCTGCTCAGAAGACATCTCTGAATTCTGTCTCCTCCTTCGTGTCGTTCTGGTTCCACAGAGCTGCAGGAGTTTATGAAAAACCAACCACAGTGAGTTAAATTGTGTCAGGAGTGATAAACAAACAGCATCTGTGTCGTCCTTCCTGCAGGTGGCGCCAAACTTCCATCTTTTGGAGATTCTCACTTGGCAGGAGTTGGGAAGGAGTCCAGAGCTCAGACGCTGCAGAAAGGTGAGCGACTGGCAGGGGGCGCCACACTCCTCCTTTATTATTATTATTATTATTATTATTATTATTATTCTTATTATTATTATTATTATTATTATGCTGCTCAGACATACGTGTGTGAATCTGTCAGGAGGGTTTGAACTCGGCTGAAGTGAAGAAATGTTGAAGTTTTCGAGCCACAAGTTTAGTTTTATTCATCAGGCTTGAAGAACACGATACGAAGAAGATGAGACAACAGTGAAGATTTCAGTCTTGTGACATGTGCATCGTTTAATTTGAAGGAATCTCAGTGCAGCAACACACAAAATCTTTCTTACAAGTCTTTGTCAGAGTAATTAAATCGAATTATCAAATCATCGCGTAGGAAGGAAAGAATAAAAGAATGAAGGACAAAAAGCAGTGACAAAGGTAAGGAAGGAAGGAAGGAAGGAAAAAAGCCGTGACAAAGGTAAGGAACAGAGGAAGGAAGGAAGCAAGGAAGGATAAAAGCAGTGACAAAAGGAAGGAAAGGAAAAGAGAGGGAAAGGTAAGGAACAGGGGGAGGAAGGAAAGAAGATAGTCAGGGAGGAAAGGAAGAGAGTTAGGAGGGAAGGAAGGAAAGAATGAAGGGGGAAAAAAGCAGTGGAAAAAGGAAGGAGATGGAGGGAGGAGGTTAGAAGTTAGAAGAAAGTGAGGAATAAAGAAAGGGAACAAAGAAAAGAATGGAAGAAGGAAAAGGAGAAGGAAGGGAGGGAGGGAGGGAAGATGGAAACAAGGAAGGAAGTCGAAGGAAGGAAAACAGGTAGAAATAGGTCTAGATAAGGATTCCTCTGGGGGATCTCTACGAGGGGCCGGCGGCTTCTCGCTGACGAAGACACAAAAAGGCATCAGCAGCGGAAACAGTCAAATTGCTCGGCAACGGAGCTGGACTCTGAGCAGCTGGTTACCGCGGCGACAGAGCTGTCCGACTGCAGCGGACGCCGAGTAACAGCAGGTTGTGTGCGTTTGTGTAGACGGGTCATTTGAACTCTAGGGAAAGGACAAGTGTGCAGCTTAGACGCTCGTGTCACCAAGGAGATAAGGTGCTGCTGTAATTAAAAACAAGTCTCCAATAAATCAATTAAGGAAGGCAGCCTTGTTCACTTTGCTGCTGTGGCGTCAGAGGAGGAGCTGCTCACTGTCAACATCAAAGTCAACAACACCGTGAATGAGACTCATAAGTTTTAGTCGACTAAGCGACCAGATTATAATAACGTTATTTATACAACACCTTTTAAAAGCAGAGTTTACAAAGTGCTTTACAGACAGGGCAAAAAAGAAAAGAATGACACATGCTGAAAGATTTTCAAAATGAATCAATACAACACTGGATAAAAAATTACAATACCACCATAACAAGTGCAGTAAAAGAAAGTGAAGGGTAAAACCGTAAATACTATTAGTAATAATAGTAACTAATTAAACTAAATAAAAGCTTAATTGTTTTGTCTCTGATAAACAGCATACACTGTTCTATGATAAGTATGGCTAGCAGTTACGATGTTAAGGCGAACGAACATGTGTGTCAGAAAATATATTGTCGAGTAGATGTAGTACCTGTTTGCTCCTCCAGATGGAGCCTCTTATTGTTTAGTACTGTAGAGTTCAGGCTACAGGCAGCTTGTGTTGGCAAGCAGAGAGCATTGTGGGAGTACATATTCTATTGCGATAGAAACTGACAGGCTGATTTTTAGGCATTTTTCCGATTACTGATGTTGTTATTTTTTAACTGAGTAGCGATATAATACATTAAATGCACCACTTGGGCTCTGATGCAGCCTATCACCCTCAGCAATGTCCCGCCCACAGCTCTATCTGTTTGGTCACATGCAACAGCCAACCAACAGTGAAAACTATTGTTTGCACAGAGAGACAGATGGGCACATTTACAGACTTCAGCAGCTCCGATGAATTGGCTAAACTTCGTAAGTTGAGGTTGAGTTGATGTTGCTGCGGTTG
This sequence comes from Stegastes partitus, assembly GCF_000690725.1. NCBI lineage: Eukaryota > Metazoa > Chordata > Actinopteri > Pomacentridae > Stegastes > Stegastes partitus. The sequence goes on along the minus strand of NW_007577850.1, from coordinate 184,223 downwards.
TAGTAAACACCACAATCGTACACGAGCATGCTCAGTACACTGAAAATGCCCAAATAGTTTAATTGTTGGCGTGCAGCTGGAACTTATTTTGGAGACGACGCTAGGCCAAAGCTACCGCTATGAGGCTAACTGTCAGCCCGGCGGCTCACACTCTCTGAAGTACTGTCACACCTTTCTGCGTTAAAAACACGTCTCTTGAGCAGAGGCACAACCTGCAAAAACTCAATGAGAAACGCAATCTGTCACTACCAAATCAGGGCATTAGCTTCTTTTCCGGTGGTTAAGACGATGCTAATGGCTAGTGGCTACGGTTGGAAGGGGTAGATTACCTTGAAACAGTGCCTGGAAACACTAGCTAATAATGCTTTCAGATGTGGACAGCAAAATATGAAGAACACAGCGTAGAACAGCAGGAGAAAAACACGCCTTCACTTCTGTTGCTGTTTCACGTATTCAGTTATAGTCATCCTTCGTTATCAATGACAGGTTCTCTGCTATCACATGCTGTCACAATAGAACATTTAATAATACTGTATGTATGCCAAGATGTTAGGGGGTTGATTAGATTTTCTTTTTGCCCTGAACTAATTGATAAATCGTATCCCACCACTAGTTACAACTCTTACACCCCACACAAGTATTCCACAATGCTCTGTGAAAAGTAGTGTACAGCTGATGGTCACTAATATGTACCATCATGCATTGCGCCAAAGGAAAATGGACTGGAACGACAGCTGTGGGTTGGCGGGACTTCCATAGATTTCTGACAGCAGTTTTGTAAGTGTCAAGGCGTATTTTATACTGTTACGACGTACTTTCTGCAAAATACATCTTTTCTATATGTGTAGCTTGTCGAACAGACGCAAGACAATTCCAAGAGTATTTGTTTAATGCGTAGTGTAATATGACTTTATCACAAAAGTGCCGATCAGTTCACGACCGTCGCCGGCATCGATCTGATACGTTTTCATGTGAGCGAGGAGTTCTGTACATATTTCACTCCATAGTAGCGCCGAGCTGGAGAGCAGAGAATGACTGGGTGTGGTGTCAGTCTTGTGAAATATGTCCAAAGTGTGGAAATGTTCCTTTAACGGTGAGGGACTATGGAGTAAAGTAGTGTAACACTGTGTGGGAGGCCGTGTGTTGTTTTTGTGTGTATTAGTGGAGTGATGGGAATAGCTTCGTCATGCTGTGTAGGAAGATTTATGGCCGTCTGTGGCTTTGTGAGTCTGCAGGCGTCTTCTTCTTCTTCTTCTTCTTCTTCTCCTGCTTCTTCTTCTTCTTCTTCTTCTTCCTCTTTGTGTCCTCCAGAAGCGCTCCCCAGCGGCCGTCTGCGCCTCCACTGTCTCCCCACCGATGGATTCATGTCTGGGAGCACAAACCCCACCTCCTCCTGTATTTGTGTAGCTGCGTTGGGCAATAACGTATCACCAGCCTCTCATGTGTTGGTCCACAATGTGCTGCAGTGTAGGCGTGATGCCTGGAATTTAAATATAGCTTTAAAAGCTGCTCGGGGGCCAGATTTTGGTGTGAAAACACACTTTATCTGAACAGCCTGAATCACAAACTGAAGACTAAATGTCGAGTTGGAAGCAAACACTGTTTATTGATACTGTGGTTCTGGTTATTTTAATATTAGACATCAAATGACTTCTGCTCAGACTCTTTTGGCAGTGTTTTGAATCCACAGTTCATTTACTGCAGTTACCACATTATGCAGCTGTTTGCAGCAATAAACCTGCTGCACACAACCTGCTCACATCCAGATGTTTTTCTCAGAAGCTGATGGAGATGATTACCAGATGTTTTAAGTAGGCAGTTGTTAACAGATGAGAATAAAAGCAGCAATGTGTTGAGAATTAAGACGATTTCTAACCTGGAAACTTTCTCAAAAAAAGAACCAGAGGTAGATACTAGTGCACATAAACACATATGGCGATATAGATCTACTTTATTGAAAGGTGGTGACAATAAATCAAATTGGTCTTCTTCAACAGAAACCAAAGGATGCAGTCAGAAGACATAGAATGAGTTTAAGACTGCCAAATTTAGGATGAAAACAAATACAAAGAAAAACTCTCTCAGGCATCATGGTTTCTCTTAATAAAACGCAAAATGGTCTGTGAAAAGGACTCCGACTGGCTACAAATCCACACCTGAACCTCTTCAACTACCAGGTCAAAACAGGGACGTCATCAAATCAAAGCAAACAACAGAAATATATTTATGATCCAACAAATGTACTTAAAGCGTTTAAACTTCCCATTAACCTGTATGCAAAAGGTTGGATGAAAGAACCACAAATGTCACCTTAGAAATGCTGTTTCTTTTCTAACTGTTTTAGAACCACATCCAGGTGTGTTTGTCTCTCTCTGGATTCTTCCCTCTGATGTGTAAATCTCACACTCTGACAAGGTGTCCCAGTTTTTTGGTTCATGTAAATGTTATGCAGTGTAATTTATTTGGAGACTCTTGTTAAGGATTCAGTCGGTGTTTACAGGTTTGTGCAGAAGAGTCAAGTAAAGGCCAGAATAATGTAACGTCAACCTGTGAAGAAAGGCCCTAATTAAAGCTGCAGCCCAACTCTCTGCCCCACTTATTATCTTTGACAAGAAGGTGGTGGGAATAGGGAAAAATATTACCCTTTTTTATACAACTAATTCAGTTCAAGCAAAGCAACAGACACTAAACCTTCTATTGACTTAACACAGTTTTAAATTTAAGTTGTTTTGAGTTCATTTTTTTGTCTTTGGTCTCCTGTCTGCAGGTTTTTATTTAGTTTGCCTCTAATTGTTGCTCAATTTCTGTATTTTGTTGATATAAATCAGAGTTTAAATAAATCAAACTTATTAATTGTATTCCTACATTACTATTAAGTGGAATAACAAACTGAACAACAAAAATGTCAGGTCATCTAAATCAGTAATTTTCATTTACAGCTAGTCAGACATCAGGTAATTGTAGCCTTGACAACTGCTGCTGCTAGCTTTCCTTTGCTATAGCTCTTTGATGTTAGCCGTGTAGCTAGCTGACTTTCTGTGACACTAGCTTCGCAAAGATGTGGCAAACAAATGAACCACACCTCGTCAAAGTTAAGCAAATAAATGAATAACTAAATGTAGCTTTAGCTTTAGGTAATGTTAGCTGCAGCAATTTTATTGCCCTTTGATGTTAGCTGTTAGCTGATGTTTTTTTTTACAAATTTTTAGTAGCTTCAGCTGTTTAGCTAGCTGTCATTCTTTGACTTTAGCTGTGTTATCAGCTGTCATTTTGCTTTTTCTGTGTTATTAACTGTCTTATTATAACTTTAGCCTAGTTGTTAGCTGCCTTAAGCTATCCAGCTGGCTTTGTTTCTACAACTTTATCTGTCTTTTAGCTGTTTAGATAGCTGTATTTGTATGACTTCAGCTGTGTTGTAAGTTGTCTTCGCCTGTGTAGTTTGCGTTCTGATTGTGCAATGGAATGAAAGAAAAGACTGTCTGGATTCAAACCAGACAAGTTGCCCACAAGGACTCCAAGTGATTGCACATGTTTTGAAAGAAGGATTATTCAAATAATAGGGCGAGACACGCAACACAGGATTATTTATTCTGCTGGATTTGAAGGCCACAAGAGTCGATTTTATTTTGTGCATGAGATTCTTTGCCTGTGAATTGGCGTCTACGTAGAGTTACAGTAAAGCTGGTGACGAAAGATCACACACAGCTCCAGATGTGGTTTAGGCCGGTGATGACGATGCGTGATGTTGACGTGTTTGGTGCCCGATCTGAACAGCATGACGAGGCAGGATGAGCTCAGATCCTTACATTCCCAGACGTCCCATTCAGTTCAGTAGGTTGCACACATCTGGTTGGAGGATGTTCGACATGTTGAGCTCGTCTGAGGCCGTGAACTTTACACACAAAGGCACACAGCAGCTTAAAGGCAGTGCAGCGATCATAAACTCACTTTGTCTCGAGTCTCCAGCTGCTGTTCCATCTGACCCGGTTCGTGCAGCGTGCTGGTGTGTCAAAAAAAACAAAACGGGAACACGCGGTTCTTTTTTTTGTGTGTGTGTGTGTGTGATCGCGTGTGACGACGTGGTTATGCAGGCTCGGTTGTGCACACGTAAATCTGCACACGTGTGTGTAATGAAAGCCTCGTGCTCGTCTCCAGGTGTGTGTCCTGACATGCTGGCAGTGTGTCGTTTGCACAAGGTAATGCTTGTGTAATTACAACATCGCAGTTCTGATGCACCAGAAACACAAACCAAGACATACACTGGCGTTTAAAAGTGAGCCTAAAGGATGATTTCATTTCTTTAAGACTGCATTAGAGCAGTATTTACATCTTCAAATCTAAGTGGAAGTAGTTATTAGATGGTATAATGATTCCAGAACCTGACTTGGAAGAGTAAAACCCAGACCCTACTCAAAATCTAGGCTTCATGCTCCAAATGGGGCTTGAAATAAGCAGAGAAAGTCCCTGATGATAACAGCAGGCAGTGCTCTGTGTTCAGTCTACCTGTTGTCTTGTTTGGACTCCACCTGTACTTGTTTGACTGTATTGGTTGCGTTGTGTCGGAACACTGTGTTGTCGTTCATTGCAGTGTCGTATGTATTTGTTCTAGGCTCTAAAGGTACCATCCGTGCTTTTCGACAGAGTTTGTTTATTCGTTTATTCATTTATTCGTTTACTCTGTCAGTATTTTAGGCTGCATTGTGAGAATTTCCTCTGTTCACAGACCTGGAAATCTTTGTGTTTCCACCTTCAATCATCCAATGAGTTTTGGTGAGGACACAGAGAAAATTCTGTCCAGTTGAACCAAATAAATAAATGGCTCCAGTAGAAGCCACATTTTAAAAAAAAATTATTGGCTCTTAAAAATGGAAAACAGTCCCAAGTTTTCAAACAAGGGACCCCGGAAAGTTCCTGTAAGTGCATATATATGGATGTCCACTAAAAGTACAGCCTTTGGTCGACATTTCACCAACTTTAAAGGCCTCTAGCATCAGTAGCATTTGGTTTGTGGCAAGTATGGCTAGCCTTTTGTTGTTGTTGTTGTTGTTTTTTTTTGTGCTATTTTGAAAAAATGGTGACGTGGACTTATTGGTAGGAACACAAAAACTGGTGTGTATAGGGGTCTGTAAATTGCAAGCGTTCGAAAAGGCAAAATAAGGCTCATATGTTGTTAAATTTCCACATGAAGATAACATGGAAGCATCTTTGCATGTATAATACCAACATATAGACCCCTATGAACACCAGTTTTCGTCTCCTGCCAATGAGTCCACATCAACGTTCTGACATGTCAGAATAATTAAAAAATGCAAAAATTGAAGCCATACTTATGTCAAATTCTATGGATGTTGGATGCCTCAAAAGTTGGTGAAATGTCAACCACAGACTGTATTTTAGTAGAAAACATGGATGTATCCGTATATATACACGCTTACAGGAACTCTCTGGTGAGACAATACCGCTTTGTTTGAAAATTGTGCACTTTTTTATTTTTCTATTTTCAAGGGCCGGTGATTATCAAATCGTTCAAGTTCAAAGATGGTCAGAAAGTGCAAAATTCAATGTGTTTTTTTGTTTTGTAGAGTTTCAGGCTCTAATAAATGGTGAAGTTTTGACGATTTTGTAAAGACGAAGGCCTTGGCTTCTGTGGGAAACTATTCTGTCTATGCACTCGCCCAATTTCATGGCAGTGGGAGCTTTATTTATGGAAATATCTAAAATGGCTTCCCAGTTAAGACATTTTCTACGGGTGAAAACGCAAAAAATTTCCCACGTTGGAAAACATGAATGTCAGCCAAAATATTTAATTAAACGTCGTTTTTGGCCCTAAATAAATCAGACGGTGCAGCAACATGTTTACTGGATTCTATCTGATTTGGCACAGTCATGTTTATGGTCACCAACAGATCGAAGCTTCTGCTTGTATCCAGGACGTGTTCATGTTTTCTATGAGAGCTACTGAGTGCATTTATTCAGGCAGAACATGAACCTCAGACACGCCTCTTGTCCACTCCTGCATTTTACTGTTTTGCTTGTTTTTCTTCTTTCCCGTGTTGGGTATGAAAGCAGGTTGGGATACTTTTCTGTGTTTCTGTGAACTGACGTGCTGTTGCCTGTGTGTCCTCAGCTAAACAGCACATCAACACTCTGGGTCAGCAGCTGCAGATGAACAAACACTGTCTGGACACGGCCTTCAACTTCTACAAGATGGCGCTGATGAAACACCTGACCCGCGGCCGCCGGTCCGCCCACGTCATCGCCGCCTGCATCTACCTGGTGTGCCGCACCGAGGGAACGCCCCGTATCCTCAACGGTCGTTTCTGTCGTTTGTAAGAGTTTAAAAATGGGGCTTTAAATAGTTTCAGTTTGTTTTTAGGCCCGAATGACGCCGAACAGTGAGCGTGGAGAAGCTCTGTGCACAGATCCTCTCGACTTTTGCTCATCCAGCAAATCAAGATCAAGCAGCGCTTTATTGTTCCGCGGGGAAATTAGTCTTTAGCTCAGAGTTACTGCCACACAGAGCCTTAATTAACAGACAAACAGCGCATAGCAGCATTTTTACGACAAATAATGGATTGCAGTTCCCAAAGTTCACAAAGTGCAAGAGTTCATGCAGCAAATTAACAAAACTCGTATCCCCGGATGAAGATCCCTGATGTAATTAGCCTCATGTTCGATCCAGGTGCTGGTTTTCTGTGTTTACAAACATTTCAAATTATTCATTTAGATTATTTGAACGCTGCCGTTTTGCCCCGATATACACACATTCAGCCACATTAATGGGGAATAAACCGGAATGATCCTTTAAGCCTTTAAACAGCACACCGTTTCTGGGCATCCTTTGACTCCTGACGTACTTTTCCTCACTGTGGCTCATTTTTCACTGCAACATAAAGTCCTGCACCTCTATGGAAACAAAACAACCACAGAGAAGACCTCAAATGTCTTCTGCAAAATATGACAAAAATGACCAAAACAGATGTTAAATTTCTTTGATTATTTCTTCTACACAAACTTGGAATCAATAGTTTTTTGCCCACATTTGTTACCGATACTGGAGGAAAAAGAAGGATGACTCTGCATTCAATAAATATTTTAATACTTTTAGTTAATTATTCTAATTATAGATATTTTTAATTTGCTTTCATGCTTGTCTCCTTTCTCCTCATGTGATCGTTTGTCTGAGCCGAGTCACTAAAGGCTTCTTGGTGATGCCACAGAGGGCAGAATTTATTTATTTATTTTTTTCTTTAGAGGCTCTTGTCAGAGTATTTGTTCATTTTTGGTAAATATTCAAATATAATATATAATTATGGCAATTTAAGATTCACGTGTTAACAGCAGTCACAGTTTTTCTAAGAACATGAG
>NW_007577850.1:174062-176670 GCF_000690725.1 Stegastes partitus | reverse complement strand
TAGCATCTACTGGAGCAGCGTGTGAGGCTTTTCGAGAAACAGCGGGTCAATTTTCAAACCCGCCGTTGGGTTTGGTCGTTTTGTCCAGATGCTTTGTTGGCCCACGCACACACCCCGACCTCCTCCAGCACGCAGCGATGAAGTCGATCAGTTCTGTTTGTGTGTCCGTTTAAATCAGTGCAACTCTGAGAGGAAACGTGATCGAAGAACAGAGCTGCATCGTGTTTCAGGCGTTCGCTGCAGCCGCTGAGTAGAAGTTCAGAATCTGTCGAGTGAAAAATTGCCCGTCAAATTTGACAAACCTCGTGGCTTCACCGGTTCTGATGTGACTCATCGGAGGCCGGGCCGCCCGTCACTGCCCTTCTTAATGTTTCGTAATCTGCTAACGGCAGCTTATTGAAGTCCACAGCGATGTGTCATTGACGGGATAATGGGACTTTTAGCTTCATGCCTTTTTGTCATGAGCAGAGCAGCTCTTTTGTTTTTTTCGTGCTCAGTGTGCCGTTCGCTCCTGACTCACTTTGCCTCCGAGGATGATTGTGTTACGTAACCGCGGCACAGGACGGCCGGGACGGGTTTACCTAATGAAAACGAGGCGAGCCGGGTGTAATGCCTTCCTGCCGCATTGTTTACTGGGCTTTGTGTGTCTGTCGGTGCGTGTTGGAGGAGCGGAGTAAAAATAGCAGCGCTCACTTCCTCTTCCACAGCTGGCTGAGTCTGTAATGTTGTCACAGGGGAGCGCCAGGACAAAGGAGAAGGAGAGCAGAGCGAAAAGGAAACATCCGTCTAAACCTGGACTTTAATTTAATGAGGAACAAGCACAGAAAAGACGACCAGACTGTCTGGTTCTTTTTCAGGCTGCCGACAGATTGTGCTTCCACCTTTTGGTTCCCTTTTTAATCAGCTTTTTCCTCCTTCGTTTCCAAAAGATCCCAAAAGTCTACAGTCACAACCAGAAGTTTACGTATGCTGTATAAAAAGACATAAAACCCAATAGTCATTTTTAGCTTGTTTTTGTGATCAGATTACTTTTTTTTTTTTAAAGTAGTTTTGCATCTTTTTCTTGTTGTTTGGAATCATTTTGTGTCTCTTTATAGTCATTTTGCACTTGTTTGGACTCATTTGTGGTCAGTTTGAGTCTTCTTACGGTCATTTTGCATCTATTGGGTGAAATGACTCGACTTCTGTGCCGTTGAACCGTCCAGGTTTTGTCGAGCGTCTAATTTGAAAACTCTGAGCATTAATCTGCTCCAACGGCCTCGACTCTGCTGGTAGTCAGGCGGACTTTGGCAGCGGAGATTTGCTCTTGTAGGAAACACTGAGGTCCAGCTCTGGTGTTGGCCGTCGAGGTCTGATTGGTCCCAAAGATGTCGGAGAGGTGAAGGTCAGGGTGGACCCAGAAAATCATTTCTGCGCCGAGTATTAAAGTATTAAAAGCCTCCAATGTGACTGATGGACGTCTGACTGGAGGCTTCAGGCGTTAAAACTAGAACAAGTGAACATCTGTGGAGGCCGTTTCAGTGTGAGTTTTCTCTTGTTGCTGCTCTTCATCTGCTGCAGCTCAATGGAGAAACTGAATTTTAGATTAAAAAAGAAGCAGCTTCAGAAGATACAGATTGATTTGATGTGATCAGGTGCATGAAGAATCCCATTAGCTTTTCATCTTGGAGCAAAATGAAAAGCTCAGATTGAATCTCTTATGTCCAGCGTGAGTCCCACCTGGCTGCATATCGCTCCTGAATCAGTTTTAAAGCTCCTGTTGCACCAACTCAGGTGTGATTATTTTGTTTTTTTCCCGTCAGTGCAGCCAGATGTGCTGCAGACCCGCTGTCGTTTATTTTCCCCGATTACGGGAGTCGTGTGTAATCTCCAGACGGCGTGCGCTGGGATTATCTTTTTCCATTTCATCTGCGCTGCCACTAATTCCATTGTGAGACCTTTTTCAGAGGAGCCTCCGCTAATCCGAGACCGGGGCGCACCTGTCACCACGGCGACCGGGCGCCGGGAGGATGGCATGTTTGGAGGTGGAAATGTGAGCGTCTGGTCTGGTTTCATCTGGTCCAGGAGACGAATTAGTGTCTTGAATTGGATTTACTGATTGTATTTCATTAACATAAATTTCAATGCCGGTGTCCACTGAGCGCGTGCAAAGTCATACAAGCTGTTGAACGGTCTCGAAAGACACAGAATCCTAAATCTACAAAGAAGAAAAGACCATAGAATGTGTGGAAAAATTCTTGAATTTAGTGTCTACAAGTTAAAATTGCCATATGTAAATTGAAAAAACCTTGAATGAAAATGAAAAAATTGTGGCTCAACACCCCATCGAGCTTTAAATATTTGCATTTTTATGACCTCTACAAACTCGCTGTTTTTCCCACTACTCTGCTCATCAGCTGTAGAAAGATGTTTCACCATGCTGGATGGCTCTTCCAACAACTTGACTCTAATCTGTAATTGTCCAAAATGATTTGAAATGTGTCCAAAATGACATAAAATTATCCAAATTGACTCAAGAGTCGTCCAAAATAACTTAAAAACTGTCGAAAATGATCATTTGTAGAAAGATGTTCCACCATCATTTGTGGAAAGATGTTCCACCATCATC
>NW_007577850.1:132410-173671 GCF_000690725.1 Stegastes partitus | reverse complement strand
TTAAATCTATTCGAAGTAGATTTGTTTCGCATTTGCTAACACGAGGGACGCTAAACGGATGGCATTTACTGCATCCGCCACCAGGGGGCGAGGGAGACATGACGGCGAATGGAGGCGTAAAAGTGACCGAACTAAGCGAACCTCGTTATGTTGCTGTCTCTCAATGAACTTCACGTGTTGTACGACCTTTCTACCCATGTTTGGCTGGAAAAAAACAACAAATGCTTTTTAATTCCTGTGTTTTATTTGCCTTGACTTGTTTTTCTCAGACATGCTGCTGGACCTGAGTGACCTTCTGCAGGTACGTTTCTACTGTCGATTATATCTGCTGATTGTTTTCCTAATTAATCAGTGAATTGTTTACAAAGAAACGTCCACTGTAGACTAACAATTTAAGCCATAAAGTGTTTCTTAAACTGACTTAAATCAATTATTTGATATATTAACTGATTCAAAAACTGAAATACCAGTAAAAATATATCCAAATATGATTTTTAAAATCTGATTTAAACAGTAAAACTGTAATTTTGTGGTCACACATTGTAAAGCACAAATTACTATTTGTAAAAATACAGATTTTTGACATTGTTTACAGCTTTTGGCCCGTTTTGTTTTGGTGCCTATTTTTTTTGTCACAGTCAATGTTTAGATTAATACCTGTTTTTTTCTGTGATTTTATTTGGTGTAGTCTATAACTGAACTAAACAAGGAAAATCTGTAAAATTGCAGTTAAAACATGATTTACCATTTTTCAATCCTTTGATATACGTGTTTTCTTTCAAATAACGACAAATATCTGTAAAAATATTCAAATACAGCAAAGAAAAGATGTAATTTTACAGTCAAACATTGCGATGCTATTTATAAAAATGCAGGCTGTTGATGTGATATTGTGATAAAGAAGCAGTTGCCAGACACTGGCGTGCTGATAGAGTTCCAGATATCAAATGAAGTCTCACCTCGCGAATATCGGAATTGCGCAGCAGCAGCAGCGGGGGGGTTAAGAATGGCTGAACTGTTATACGCAGATGATGCGGTGATTTACTTTAATAGTATCGAAGAGTTCAGTCAAATCCTCGCTATACATGACGACGCCTTCTCAAGATCCGGGTTGCAAATGTCATATTCTGAAACAGAGACCATGGCACTCAAGCTCTCTGTAAATAACACCAGCATTAAAAATGTCAGAATTTCGTTACTTGGACCGTCTGATTACAAACACAAACGTCGGCTGCCGCTCTACACTCGAGAATTGCTTCTGCGTTTTAAAAAATGGGCTGAATTGAAACACTGTCTGACCGATAAAGAAATCTATCTGGGTACACGTACAAAGATCCTAACTGCGTGCGTGAGATCGCGTTTACTATATGGAACCCAGACTCACGAGTTGTCAGCAGCCGACCTCCAAAAGATGGAGAATGTGTGGGATGGCTTCCTGAGAAAGATGGTGACCGGGGGGGATACGTCAGGAAAAACGCTCCCAGTAAAAGAAAGGCGTAGATCTAGCTTCACAAGTCGAAGGGGAGCTCAGTTGGGCTTACAAGATATCGAACGAGAAACTGTGGGATACCACCAGCACCGGTCATATAAGGGATGTTAGCCATGCACAATACTTGAAATATATGTCCCATGTGTGTCGCATGGAGAACAATGCCTTGCAAAAGCAGGTATTGTTTGACAGGCGAACACCCAATAGGACTTGGGCAAATGTTGAAAAGTTACTGGCACAGGCAAGGAGGACAATGCTGGATGGCTCGGACTTTAACCGGCTGTTGGACACACGCTTTAGTCCGCAGTCAGAGAGCAGGCCGTTTGGAAAACCTGATGATGACGATGTGCACTGTATTTACAGTTCAACCTGTTTAATGATTAACATGTAAATGCTGTTATTTTTCCCCTGTGATTTTAATAGTTTTGTCCTTGTAATTTAACCAAACGGAAAATCTGTAAATGACAGAAAAATAGTTTTAAAGTTTTTAAAAAATGTTTTCATACTGGCGTCCTCTCTGCTCGTCATCTATGTCGTAAAACAAATCGTACAAAAAGAACAGGTGTTACCAACACTGGAAAATATACACGGAGGCTCTACGTATCACAGATAATCTACTATTTACATTTTTTTATTTGTTTCTATGCTTGTTTCCCGTCTGCTTTGCATAAACGCAGCCTGCAGTTCAGCCGAAATCTCTCAGGTTTTTTAAGATCATGTGACTGTAGGTCGCAGCTGAGTCCGTCGTGGCTTCACGGCGACGGCAAAGAGCAGCAACTTTACTGTTTTCATGGAATCTGGAGTTTATTTTTGGCAGGTTTTTAAATGAGACATGCAGGGTAAAATGACGACACGTGGCTCAGTTTTCCAACAGAACATCAGTTTTTACAGTTTTTAGCTGATTAATGGAGTATTTCTTAGTATTTTTTAACATACTTTCCCACCCTGCTGGTGGGTTCTGGGGCTCAGCGGGTTTAAGCAAACTTTTTTATTTTAGTGTTTTTAAGCCCACTCTTTACCTCCAGCGGGGCGTCCCTGTTGCCTGACCGCCCTCCTCACATCCAGACTTTCGCCCGTGTAATTAAACCTGAGTCGTGCGTGTACAAATTTAGAAACCCCTCCATTTGTCTGCATATTTAATGGCAGCCGATTGGCGGTGAGTCAGGGGTGTGGTGCTGCCGGGACATTTCTCAGAGTCACAGCTGGTCTGGGGGCTTTTTATTTTTATGCTCCCAGCTGTCCTGGAGGAGCCGCCGCCCCTCCTCCACCACCGTGCACGCCCTGGCATTCAGGCCCACGAGTGGATTTGAAGTGGATTTTGGGTGGGTGGGGTCGGGGGGTTATTAATGCCGAGCGTTTCTGTGGGCTGGTTATACTCCACCAATCACTCCCGCATGGATCCACACCCAGAACACTTCACGCATTGTTTGGATGAGTGGTCGGCCTGTTGTCGCAAAGCTGCTCCGCTAAAGAGGATCAATACTGACTTTAAACATCAGCTGCTGTCTGTGGTTTTATCTCTGATGTGATCAGAGTTGAGCTCTGTTCATTTAGTGGCTCCAGAGTTAGTTTTTTTTCTCCAACATTAGATGAATTTCTGTGCACACATGCAGAGTTTCGTTATGAATCCGTGAACACCGCCTGCAGTTCAGCCGAAAACTCTCTGAAGTTTTGTCACGTGACCGTCGGTCGCAGCTGAGTCGCTCGTGGCTTCACGGTGGCGACAAGGAGAGCAGAAGTTTATGGTTTTTTTTTTGCAGGACTCTGTTAGAGGTAGAAATCAGAAAAAAAAACTAAAGTTGAATTTCTTTTATTTATTTTACAAAAATTGAAGAAGAGAAACAAACCTGGAACATTTTCTGATGCGTCCACAGGTGTGACCAACAAGAGAAACCGTAACACGACACACTGTGGATGTTAAACCGCTCAGAGCTTTAATTCGTCTTCGTCCTCTCTGCTCTGTGCCAAACGCTGCCTGCAGTTCAACCAAAAACCACACGGATTGTGTTTGTCGATCGCAGCTGAGTCAGTCGTAACTTTGTCAGTTGTCCTGAGTCAGAATCGAGCTGGTGGAAATGAGATGGAGATGTAATTTTTAAAAAACAAATAAAACTTTCCCAGACAAATTCGAGCCAAAATAATAAAAAAACAAAAAACAGGTGTAGAAGTCTGACTGAGAGTTACAGGAAACGCCTGATGGCAGCGATTGGCTCAAAGGGTTGTTCAACTAAATAGTAGTTCATGGGTCCCATCAGGCTGGTTTGCTTGTTTTTTTTCTAAACTTTTAAAAATGTTTCTGTTTAACCAGAATTCAAAAGCAATGTCATGGTTTTCATTAAATATTTATTTATTACGACTTTTGTCAATTTCAGCTTATTCCAGTGACTGAAGCTGTTTGTTTTCCTTCTTTAATGGGAGGGTTTGTACACATTTGAGGGCGACTGTAGGTTGGTTTTCACATCCAAACTCGCCGGCATCTTGAAGCTCACTTATTGGAATATCCCGGATGTCGTCATAATTCCATCCTGGACCGAGGCTGTGACAGTAAATGTGCAGCACTGACTGTATTTGGTGGTTTTTAAATAAAGATATTGTGCCTTTAGGAGAGTTGAAACAGCTAAACGATTATTTCAGTGTCAAGAATCCGTTTTAAATTAAAACCCTCGATCTGCGTCCAGCTGTCGAGCTGTGAAGTATCGAGTGACCTCGCTGCATTTCTTTCTATTTTTTTTTTTATGTCGTGTGTTTTGAGTCGACCCGGAAAGCTCCACTTAGCGCCGCGGCGGGCGGAGGATTATGTTCTCCTCGGGTTCTCGGGTTTAACCACAAGCTCCTCCGACGCCGACGCTTCAAGGCGGCGTGATTGATTTCAGAAAGCTCAGTTTACACGTAAATCGGGTTTAAACATAGAAACAAACAACTGAGGAATGTTGGCGGTTTTGAAGCTTGTTTTCGGAACATGTCTGCATCACATGGAAGGTGTAAAGTTAAATCACTTCAAAACCGTCCAACGTGAGGAGAAACACCCAGATGAGTGTGGAAGCGTTCATCTGACCCGATTAACTGAGAATTAATCAGTAATTAAAAACAAAACATCAGGGCTTTCATGAGCACAGCTAATCAATTCATCATTTAAGTCAGTTTTAGTTCAACATTTTAAGGCTACGCTAAGTTTAATTATCATTCTTATATTTACCAGTAATAAACTATTACTACAAAAAAAGTCCAAATATGTTGAGTTCTTTGGGACAACTGTGAAGCCGGAAGTGACCTATAAAATAAATCAACACTTTTTGGCTGAACTGCAGTCAGCGAATACTCAGAGAGGAGACGGGTAAAATGTAAATGGTAGAGTACAGTGGTGACCCGATAATCCGACACTCAATGTAAAAGCTTCTTCTATGTCGGATATCAAGGCTGTCGGATTGTCAAGACGGAGGTCGAGATACAAGGAGGGCTTGATGCTTGAAGGATGATTGGTTGTTAATTATTGTTCATAGTTGTTATAATATTTGTATGTAGTTCTTCCCTCAGGCTGCTTATTATTGCTTGAAACGTGGACCGTCACGTCTCCAGATCCAGACGTTCTCTTGTGAATCATTTTAGATCTTGGAGCTGTTTGGGAAGACCTCTGTAGGCAGCCACTTTTCTCCTTCACTTATCTGCAGTCGTGAGTTTCTTGAGCCCGACGTTTGTGAGCTGTAATCACAGTTTTTTTTTTTAAACCACTTGTTCCACTTCCTCCTCCTCCTCCTCCTGCTCCACCACATTTCTGCTTTTGTGTATAAATTCCTCGCTAGAATCCACTTTCCTGAAATAGCGGAGGAGCATCTGCCCGACTCCAGTGGGCCTCGAGAGGGAGAGTCCGTCCGTCTGCTCCCCCCCCTCCAGCCCGGAGGTCTGGAGAGAGTCGGCCTGAAGGAATCTGACCCGAGTTCACGACCCGATCCAGCAGCTTTCACTGCCGTCTGCTCTGGAGCTCCGCCGTTAACCTGCGACCGCGATGATGATAGATGCGCGGCCCCGAGGCTTTGTCCCTCGCCGGTGCCCGTCATCAGGTCCTTTCACATGCAGCGGGGGCGGGTCGCAGAGCCTTCTGGAGGTGTCGTGGGCTCCAGCACAATGAAGCATCTGTGAGGGGAGGGTCCAGTGTGATAACCCCGGTGACACACTTTACCCCCAGAAACCCCCCAAACACCCGGCTGCTGCTTCATCCGACTGGGCTTCTAGTATCCAAGCGACATTATTTTATAGTTTTGTCATCATGTAAATTAAAACTAGTTTTGTTTTCTGTGATTTAAATAGACATTTGTATTTAACAAAACAGCAAAAATCTGTACAATAACTGGTAAAAAAAAAAAAAAAAACACTTCACATGAATATTTTTAAGAAATTATGTCAAATATCTGTAAAAAAAAAAAAAAAAAAAAAAGCTATTTTTTTCTGATTTAAATACAGCAGAAAAATATATTTGAAGATCAATGAAATAAATGCAGAACGGTTTAAAAATGAACAAGTTGTTGAAGGATACATCCAACATGGTGAAACATCTTCCTACAGCTGATGAGCAGAGACTCAAAACTGGACTAAAGCTTTCTCCAAAAGGACTCGGTGTCATTTTGAACTCGTTTTAAGGCATTCTACACAATCTTTGGGTCACTTGCAGACGACACATTGAGCACGGTGAAACGTCTTTCTATCTTTGAGCAGAGTAACGTGAAACACGTTCTAACAGGTTGTAGAAATGCAAGCAGTAAAATATCTGACACATGTGGAGCCACCATTTCTTTTTCCAGTATTGTTAACACCTCGGAAAAACTTTGTTGATTTTGGAACTTCTCGGCTGAACTGTTCACGCAGAGCAGATAGGAGGCAAGTAGCAGTAAAATATCTTCAGTGTGTAGATGTTTTATTCTCCAGGAAATATCTTGCACATGTTGACTCCACATTTTTCTCAATTTTTAATAATATATAACCAACTTTCATTTCTTTCTTCCTTTTTAAAAATAAGAGAGACTTTTGGCATTACAGCTGTGCTAAAATGCACAGTCGGTATATCGGAGTTCTCTCTACGTGTAGTCGTGGTTGTTCTGTTTCCATAGAGGTACAGGACTTGAAAAATGAGTCAGCAGTGAGTAAAAACATGCCAAGAAGCTGTCTGGAGTGTTTGTTCCTGATGCTCCGATATCAAAAACACGAGCAGATATGGAAGCCGCAATCTCAGCCTCGTGTCAGGACAAGTTCTGGGATAATTAACTTCACCTTAAACGCAAATAGCTTGTTCCGTTTAGCTGCTTTTCCCTCCAAACCGCCCCCGTTATCATTGTGCCGATGTGTTGGGAACAATTGCCAGCGCGGTTATCTGCAAAGGTCACCCCTGTAACGATAAAAATAAACCTCCGTTTAGATACGGGGAGGTCGCAGGAGTCACCTCGACGAGACGACGTGCAGAAAAGACACCGAAAATAACCACGAACTGAGTCGACAGGCGGAGGTCAGATCTCCGGTTTGGACAAATCGATCAGCGGCTTCGGATATTTTGATTAGAAATTAATGGACGGAGCTGTGACTCGGAGGGAAACCCTTCAAATCCCTTCGAACGGCAGCCGAGCTCAGCTTTTAATCACTCATATTGGAGGGAAATGTTCCGCGACCTTCGGGGGTCAATTATGTAACCAGAACACTTAACCTGGCGGTGACGCAACAGCCTCGTTTGGCATCCAGACAGTCTGCTGCGACTCTACAAGTGGACAGAATCGCACAAGTCCGGTTAAATTAAACCTAACCGGAAGCTGGAGGGCTCACTTTAACTCATTGTCTTTTTACCTCTTCCGCAGGTGAACGTCTACGTCTTGGGAAAAACGTTCCTCGTGCTGGCCAGAGAACTTTGCATCAACGCTCCGGCTATAGGTACCCAACTCCACTCTGCTCTGTTTTTCATTCAGTCAGGCTCTTCAAGGGTTCGTTTTTCATATGTCGATAAATTACAACAACACAACTGTAACGACGTGTTTAAACCCTCTGAACCTCGAACGTGTTTCCTTCTAAAAAATACAGTCGTGACTCGATAATCCGACACTAAATGTAAAACCTTCTTTTATGTCGGATTGTCAAGACGGAGGTCGAGATACAAGGAGGGCTTGATGCCGGAAGGCTCATTTGTTGTTAATATTTATTGTTCATAGTTGTTATAATAACTGGTGTGTTGTTGGAACACTACGCACCGCTGGATTTCACGCCTAACTGACCAGTCGGTACATCAAAGGTAAGTACATCCGTGGGATTGTTCAGTCAGATAATACGCTGTTATCCTTATTTGTGACATAAAACGTCACATCAGAGTCGGAATCCAAGGCTGTCGGTGTGTTAAGGCTGTTTTTTTATGGGTTCTGTTTGTTTCCTGTCGGATAGCAAGGTTTGGATTGTTAAAGACTGTCAAGTCACGACTGTAGCATCGAAATGACATCGTTTATCAGAGCTACTAAAACGGAACATTTGTGTGATTTTCAGCTTTCTGATGTATCTCCACCATATCGTGGGCGACGTACGGGAAAAACAGGCCCGAAATACGCTTAAAATTTGTCATATTTTATCAAGATCAACTAATTCTACATGCAGCATTCAAAACATTTGCCCGAAGTTCTTTTTAAAAAAAACTTCTCGATGCCACCGAGACGCCAGGACTGACTCGAAAGTTCATGTGATTAAAACTTCTGAGACCATTGGGCTGAAGTGCAGGCAGTGTCAGAACCATTGTCAGGCACGTAAACTTCATTTAACCATAATATTTGGGGATATTTCTTCAAAATTACTTTGTTTTTTATGTTGTTCTTGTTTTTTTTCAAAAAAAGCCAGAAGAGACCAGATTCTGCATAAAACAAAACAAAAAAATTCTTCAGGTTGAGCTGCAGGCAGAGAGGAAAATCCATCCTACTGGATCAATAAATAAAGGCAGCATGGCTCAGAACCAGAGAACAGAGGAGCCAGTTGTTGGAGATACATCCAGCATGGTGGAACATCTTTCTACTTCTGATGAGCAGAGACTCAAAACTTGCCTCAAATTGTCCACAATGACTCGAATGTTATTTTAAATTCATTTTGGAGGAATTTTGGACAAGTTTTAAGTAATTTTGAACAGTTTTCCACTTATTTGGGATGTTTTTTTTGTGACTTTGGACCAATTTTGAGTAAATTTAGGCATCTGACTGCAAGTTATTCTTGACAATTTAAGAGTAAGAGGAAAATCTAACCTACTGGATCAATAAATAAATGCAGCATGGCTCAGACCCAGAGAACAGAGGAGCCAGTTGTTGGAGATACATCCAGCATGAAGGAACATTTTTCTACATCTGATGGTGGAACATCTTTCTACTGATGATGAGCAGAGTGATGTCCATTTTTTCCCCCAGTGTTGGTGACACCTGTGGCCTCTTGGTTTGATTTGTTTTATCGCATTATACCTGCATCATACTACACAGAAGAGTCCTTAATGGGTTTTCTGTTTCCATAAAGGTACAGGACTTCATAATGCCACGAAAAATGAACCACACACACACAAAAAAAAAAAACCCTGCTGGAGGTTTAGAGGGGATTTTGGCTATTTTGTCTGCGTATTGCTCGTCTTGTCCGACCGATAAAGACGTTTAGTTAAAATGATATAAAACAGGAGGAAATCCTGGTGGCCGCACAGCGTTCGTCATGTTTGCCGGGCGGACGGTTTAAAGGGCGGCTGCAGAGGTTTCATAACGCTGCGGGACTCGTGAGACGGATTAAAAAGGCGGGACGAAAACTGAAGCAGCACAAATGTTCTGACTCATCCTGCAGTGTGACTTGTGCAGCGTCTTGCAACGTTGAAGGCAAAACAAAGTGCTTGTAAAACTCCACACGTGCGGTTTTTACCAACTTTGCAAACTCCTCTGAAGTCTGAATTCTGCAGCTGCTTGGATCAACCAAACTGAAGTTAACAAGCTTTAAACGCTATGAAAGCATCCTGACTCTATTTGTAGTGCTTTAAACCTCTGCGCATTACTGTACATTTTTAAAGTCTTAACTTAGAGATTTCTGTGTTTTTACGTGGTCGATTTGGACCTCTGATCTCAGACCTGTTCTCGCCTGTTTGTCATTTTTGCGAGGCTCAACTCATCAAAATGACGTTTTGATCACAACGTTTACGATATCTTGTGCTGGGACGGTGGACATCATGACGCCTTCTTGCCACAGCAGATCCACGCAGACACTCCTTTCCACGGAAATGATGCAAAATACTGAAATAATACACTAAATTATTACAGGAAACCGCTGATGTACGGTCGACCTTCTTGAGGCAGAGCTTTGCATGTCAAATACATCTGAAATGCTGTGCTTTGTTGGTTTTAATTTGGATTTACTGGCTCCTAAACGTGCACAGTGCAGCTAAATCAGGAGAAAATTAGCAAAAATAAATATATCAAGCTCTGACTCAGCAGATATTTGACAGTCAGGATGAGAACCTTTAAGTGCTGTGACTTTCCAGCAAGAAATGCTACCTTGAACAAAGACCTCAGGACCCATTTAAACCTTCATCCCCTAAAGATTTGCCCGTCAGACCCCTTCATTAATCCATCCAAGGCTGCAGAAGCTGCATGTTTCCATAAACTCGGACTGCAGTTCCCACTGCTGTAACCAGAGGGCGCTGCAGCCCCTCTAATCCCGGCTCCCTCCCTCTCCCAGGCAACATAATGATGTGACATCTGCGGCTTCGATCACATTATAACCTTTATGTTTCATCGTCAGGTGTATAAGCATTCTTGTACAGAACACATCTGGTCTATAACAGCATCAAGCTGTTAACAGTTAAATTGTATTTTACAAAAGACACGTTTCTGAGGCCGTCCTCTGAAGTGCAAAACAACTCAACAAGATTTCTACTCTTTTTTTTTTTTGTTTGTTTTTTTTTGCATTTAGAATCATAACACTACATAAAGTTTGCTCCTCGTGTAATATTGCTGCTTTGGACTATAGTAACAACATTGTATATAGACTTGCAATTACACAATTTGAAGCAGTCCCTACTTGTTCCAGTTGTGGAGCTCAGCGTGATTACATAACCACAGATCACTGTATTAATGTTGTTTCTACAGCAGCCGCAGCCCTTGAACACAAGCGTCAGAGCAAATAACGTTAAATCAGCTTTTTTTAAATAAAAAAATAACATTAAATTAAATAAGATAAAACAACAGCTCCTTCGCTTTTTAAAATAGTCTCTCAAAGAACTAACCAGGCCATTTAGTGTGACATTACTCAAGTGTCTTTAATGCTACATTACGTTGAAGGCTGGGAGGCGACGTAAACATCCGTCCGGGGCAGCTCATGCGTAGAACACGAGCTCGGGGATCTGTCCTCCCTGTACTCCGGTACCGTTGGTGCTGTCCGAGGAGCACTGGAACTGAAACGTCACCTTCCCACACTGCACCTCCGTCATGCCCTCCTGGCCGAAGTAGCTCAGCTCGTTGCCATCCAGCACGGCGCTCACCGTGTAGAAGGCGTCCTGCTCCACCTGGACCGGATGCTCGAACCACACCGGAAACGTACTGCTCGACCCGTCCGACACAAACTTAGTGAGGTTCTGCGCCAGGATCGCCCCCTGTCTCTTCAGCTCAATTTTGACGCTGTACTCGGCCTTGCCGCCGCTTGACCCGTACAGTCCCAAACCGGCAATAAAGATCCTCTTGTCCACTGCGAACTGAATGCTGTCGCAGCGGCCGCGGTAGCGCCACTGGTTGCTCCGGTAGGCCGAGGACTGGAAGCGGTGGCACCGCTGAGGAGCCAAACCCTTCCTGGCCGTAAGAGGAAAGTCCAGTTTGGGCTTTTTAGCCGCCGTGTACCACAGGAACACATTGTGCGTCTCCTCCAGTGTCAGGATATCGGACTGTGCCGCCCCGTTAGCAAACTCCTCCAGGCTCATGGTGGGGATTCGCACCAAGAACAGCGCCTTGCCCAACACTTCTCTCTTGTTGCGGGTGGTCGGCCCTAATCCTTGTCTCTTGCACTCCGCCGTGGCCCAGTTCATGACCGCCTCGAACACCACCACCTCCTTGGTGTTGAGCGTCTCCCTGCGCAGGATGATGTCCAGCGTCTGCAGGTCGATCTCGCAGAAGCCCTCTGATCGCAGCGCGAGCTCGGCCTGGGCGTCGATCACCTCCCAGCAGCGCTGCGTCAGCTCAGGCTCCTCGAACAGGCGGCTCTGGGAAAGCAGCACGCAGGCGTTCTTGGCCTCCAGGCTGGTTTCCAGGAAGGTGACGCAAGCTTTGGCCAACGCCGGGACGATGTACTTCTTGGCAGCGTACAGGGTGGCCAGCACCGTGTCCGCCTCCAGGTCGATCTCATCGCTGTACATGTACCTGGAAGAAGGAAGAGAGCCTTAAATGAATAAACATTATACCTCCTGGCATTGATGTGAACACAGATCAACTACTTCTTTATTATAGCAGATAAAAAGACGCCGTATGAGCAACGTATGAGCTCCTCATTGCATCAAGAGTCCAGCAGAAAAGAAAAAAAAAATCATCTGTCTTCCCAGAGAGGATTATTTGGCTTTTTTCAAAAGGCCCAAAAGTCCACAACAGTTTTTCAAATAGACTAAATCAGAAGTTTGTGGTCGTCTTCTACTGCAAACATGAGAATATTGTCTTCATAGTAGACATGATGATTCCTACCTGGCGTAGCAGCTCTACGGACCTACGACAAAATACTAAAATAGATCAAATAAACAACAGACTTCTGTGTTTAAGTGGTCGACCTGAACGTCTAATCTCACACCAGCGTTTGAGCCGTTTAAAAAAAAAAAAACAACAATAAATGAGGTTAGAATCATGGAGTTTACAACATGATAACTTTTTCTCCCAACAGCAGATCCACAGAGACACTCCTCATGTCAAAAAAAAGATAGGAAATACTAAAACAACACACTAAAGTATTACAGGAAACTGTTGATGTAGGTTCCACTTTCTTGAAGCAGAGATCTGCACGTCAGATATATGTGATGTATCGTGTTTTTGCTGATCAGCTAAATGTGCACGGATCAAATAAAAAAGAAAAATATGAGCAAGTTGGGGCCGGATTAACTGACTTTGGCTCCTTGTTGCTTCGTGAGCAAAAAGCAAAATGGAAAAAAAATGATCATCCCGTTTTATCCCGGAGAGGATTGAACGATGACTTTACTTCTCCAAAAAGGCCCGACGGTCCACGACGTCGTCTCGAGCCAAAGCAACTGAATGAGCAACAAAGGCACGATATTTATAACTGCTAGTCTCCAAAAAAAAAAAGAAAAAAAAAGTGTTTCTACTTGAACAAAGAGCGCTGAGAAAACCAGCAATTACAGAGCTGCTGCTGCTGCTGCTGCTGCTGCCTCTGCTCTCTGGCGCTCGCAGCATTTTGGCATTCGCCTCTGCTCAGCTTTGGATGAGTAATAATACGCTTTGAAGTGACACTGACTGCGCTTGTCATCTCTGCTTCTGGTTGGCTCGTGTGAAGGCGAATGGTGAGTGGCTTACTTCAGCAGAATTAGAAAAGCAGCAGGTTCCACATCTGGGATATGGATCTCGGACTCCTCCTCCGCCAGATCGCCGTAAAACATGGCACAGAAGACCGAGCTTCCCACGGCCAGCACATACTGGGAGGGGAGGGGAGGAGGAAACATGCGTCAGAGGAAGCTTTGCTAAGTTCAATACAGCAGCAGGAACTGTTCTTTTCACCAGCGAAGGCACAAACAACTTAAAAGTTAAAATGCATTCAGCTTTTCTCCCCCCTCCGGGTCTTTATTTACCTTGTGCGCCGGCACCTTCTGAGATCCCCCCAAAGGCCCGACGATGAAGTGGACATCAGCCATCAGCTCATTGTTAAACATCAAGGCGTTCCTAAAAAGAGCAGGGCAGGTTTTCACGAGCAAGCCTCAAGTCGTTGTGTAACACCCCAGTCCTCCCACACTGCTTTTGCCTGGAGACACTGGTTATTTTCATGGGTTCGGAGCCGCAGTGGAAGAGCTGCAGAGGACGACTCGTTGTGGTGCCAATTAATCACTCGGCCCGTCGCTTTTAACGCGATCTGTCACAAGTTCCCAGAGCGCGTGGTGACATTTTTAAATGCCTGGTTTTGGCAAATCAACAGATGATTTTGCTAAAAATGGAGACGATTAGCATTCGAGGGCTTGTAGCACGTTAGGTTACAAAAACAACCGACTGACTACTGGTGTGGTTTGCATGCGAGCAGGAATACAGCATTTATACCCGTTTATAACGCAGGAACGCTGAGCTAACTGATGCTAGCTGCTCACAGTAGTGACACATTATTGCACATTTTTGCTTTTTCCATTAATGCACGCATGTTATTACAAGAGCCTCAACAATTAATTGAACAATTCTGAACCAAATGATCAGTTTGAGTCATTTTTTAAAGAAAAAAAGTCAAAATTCTCTTATTTCAACTTCAAAAAAGTGATTATTTCCTCATTTCTTTACTTCCTTATGATTTTTAAACTGATTTTTTTTTTTGCATTGTGGACAAAACAAGGAAACATGTGACAAACAAACAACCAAATAACATTGAGAGGACGTTAGTTGTCAACTGTTCAAGTAACCAGCAACCATTTTCATAATTGGTTAATCAGTCTGAGTCATTGCATTTTTAGTTGTTTTTTCTCTCCTCTTTTATTGGAGTAAACACATTATGTTTGGGTTGTGGGCGAAATTTGTCATCTTAGGAAACACTAATCGACATTAAATAGAACATATGATTGTTTAACGTGAATATTTTTGTGATTCTTTCCTCCTCTGTTGCAGCAAACTGATGAACTTTGGTTTGTAGATCAGATTTGTCATCTTGGGGAAACAATGACAGACATTTTTCAGCCCGAATGATTCTTAAATGTGAATATTATTCTGGTTTCATCACTCCTCTATTGCAGTAAACTGATTATTTTTAGGTGGTGGATTGAGAAAACCTTTTTCCTGACATTTTCTAGATCAACTGGTTGGTAAATGTGAATGTTTTCTGGTTTCTTTCTGGTTGTTTTTGTATTGTAGATGAAGTTGTCATCCCAGGAAACACTAGGAGACACTTTTCACCTCTTTTTTTCTTACATTTTTCAGCCCAAATGATTCGTAAATGTGAATATTTTCTGGTTTCATTACTCCTCTATTGCAGTAAGCTGATTATCTTTGACATCTTGTGAAAGACTAAGAGACATTTTTCCTTTTTTTTCCTGACATTTTATGGACCAAATGTTCGGTTTGGTTTTGAAGCAACTCGGCAAACACCTGCATAATGTCAGATATATACAGCAGGTGTTATTTATAACCGGCTCCTGCAGGAATAGTCCAAAATAGAAGCACCTCTGCAGCTTTTCCTCTTTGCAAACTACGTGTACGGTGCAGTTATTGCCTGACAGTGACTTTGAGGACTTCACAGGGACACATTTTGTCGGGTACCTCTCTCGGAGCGTGGGGTGGCTGCACTGCCAGCTGGGTGGGTCCACGTTGTTGTTGTTGATGTTCTGCTGGGTGGTCGGGGTGGTCGCCGCGCTGCTGCTGCTGCTGGCCTGGCTCACCGGCGCCTCCTTGGTCTTCTCGGCGTCCGCCACCGTGGTGCCGTTGGCCAGGTTGGTGTTGTTGGTGTTGGCGGGGTACAGCTCCGCAGCCATCTTCTCCTTCTGCTTCTTCTTGCTCGACAGCGACAGAGTCAGGATCTCATAACAGACCGGCAGCTTCTTTGACTTTTTCAGGGTTTCTGGAAGTAGCAGGAGGTAAGTGAGACACCTCATGATCCGGCCATGATGGAGCAACCTGCAGTCTGCCGTTGGCATCGGCACAAGCGACCGGGCTGCTGCGCGTTAGTGCCCGGCGAGCGGAGTGGCTTCGGGGTGGTCGACACGGACTGAGGGACGGTCGAGGTTGTGTGTGTTGTTTTTCTTTTTTTACTCTAATAATTATTCGCTCCCGTGACGCCGCTTCAAAACGGCCGACATGTAAAATCCGTCCAGGCCCGGTGGAGTCGGTTCCCTCCTCCGCGTCCAACTTCGACCGCAAACACTTTCGCTCGGCTCCCCGGCGGTCAGCTCATCCTCCCCGGACCGACGCAACGTCCGCGGCGCCTGCTTTCCCTTTTCCCAGCGAGTGTGTTAATCCGGAGAGTCTCCCGGCGATAATCCTCCCCGATATGTGTCCGTCTTTGACCGGCTGTCGACCGACTGGAAGCCCGCTGCGCTGCTCCGCTGCCACCGTCCTCCTCCGCCGTAAACACTCGTTTGTCGGAGTTTTTCGGCTCTGCTCTATTTTTTTTTCCTGATTTTTTTTCCTCTCTCGTCGTGATCTTCTCGGACGCCCAGGGCTCGCCGAGGACCAATCAGATACACGCACCGCGCTGACGTCAGCAGGGCAGAAACCCCGCCCCCAGTGGCTCCGCAGAGTGCGTCACCGGACAGACGGGCTGACTCCGCCCCCTCAGCAGGGACGTAGGCGGAAACAGTGGAGGTCGCGGGGCCGAGGGGGGGGCCCCCGGGCCCCCTCTGGTAGTGAGGGGACTGTAGTGGGCATTTTGGACATCTGTTGTCTCTATTCTTGTAGTTTTGTGTGGTTTTTTTTTTTGCCATTTTGTGTCTCTTTGAGTTTGTTTTTTCTATACATTTGTGTCTCTGTGTAATCATTTAGTCTGTTTTTGGTTGTTTTGTGTGTTATTCTCTAATTTTGCATTTCTTTGTGGTTCCATTTTTTTTTTCCTAGAGTCATTTTGTGTCTCGTCGTTTTGTTTTTGTGTCTCTTCGTAGTCATTTTGTTTGTTTCTGGTTGTTTTGTGTTTTTTTCAGTCATTTAGCATTTATTTGTGGTTGTTTTATTTTATTTTTTACAGTCATTTTGTGTGTTTGTGTTATTTTTGTGTCTCCGTAGTTATTTTCTGTGTGTGATTGTTTGGTGTCTATTTTTCTGTCGTGTTGCGTCTCTTTATAGTCATTTGGTCTGTTTGTGGTTATTTTATTTGTGGTTTGTTTGGTGTATACTTTGTCATTCTGTGTCTCTGTGTAATCATTTTGTCTGTTTGTGGTTGTTTTGTGTGATTTTCGGTTATTTTGCATTTTCTTTTGTGGATGTTTTATTTGTTTGTTTTTTTTCAGTCACTTTGTGTCGTTGAGTTTGTTTTGTGTGTCTGTGTGTTCTTTGTCATTTTGTGTCTCTTTGTCATTTTGTAAATCTCTGTGGCTGTTCTGCGTTTCTTTGTCATATTGTGCTTTGTGCCACTTTGTTTTGTGTGTTTTTACCCTGATTTTGTGTTGCTCTTTGGTCCATTAGTCCACCACAGGTAGATGTTTTGTGTGTTTTTCTTATTTTGTGTCTTGTTTTCGGTCATTTTGTGTATTTTTGTGGGTGTCATTTTGTGTCTCTGTGGTTGTTGTCTTTCATTTTGGCAGTTTTGTGTGGTTTTGCAGTCATTTTGCTGTTGTTTTGTGAATCTATGTGAACATTTTGTGCATGTTTTTGGTCATGTTGTGTCTCTTTGGGGTTGTTTCATGTATCTGCATGTGTGTGTGAGCACAAATCAGTGTGTTTTTTTGCCTTTTGGACCATTTTTAGTGACATGTCTTTTGTTCTAAACTGCCCAAACAGACAAAATGACCTCATGTCTGAATGTTTCACCTCAGTGGAGCTGAACATCAGAGAATAACTCAGTCAGCCAAAGCATTATTGGGTTTTGTGTCTCTTCCCAGTGCTGTCATTTATTAAATTAAATTTATTAGAGAAAGTGAACCTCTGAGACCCATTTCTGTTCCCAGTGTCGACCAGAATCCGTTGCAGTTTTGGGGTTTCGAAGCTTCCCCACGAGCGAGTGATGGAGCTTTAATGCTATTCATGCAGCTCTGCTCCCACGTCTGATTGAAAGGAGAAAGTTTGCGGCCCTTCTCCGGAGGTGGTCAAAGTAATTTTGGGGAATGTAGGCGAGGCAGGTCGAGGGAAAGTGGGTACACGAAAAAGGTAAACTGCAGCACTCCATCACAGAATGACTCCTGGGCTGTTTGAGCATCGCAGATTGATTATATTCGACAGCGGAGGAGGATTTGAGGTGGATTTTTTTTTTCTGCAGACACTCGGCAGAAGTTGGAGCAGCGATGACCAGCTCTGCAGACGTATCATTACATGGTGAAGGGGGAAGGGATCAGCCTGGATCTTATTACCAGCTGGCTCTACCAGCTTTCCACTGGACTGCTCTCTAGCCAGAGCCACTGACTTCAAAGATATTCGACTCCGCCGTCGTAGCCGGAGCACGAAACTCTACTTTTTTTTTTTTGTCTGCAGTTGGAAGCAGGGTTCCTCCTAATGTCAGTAGTAACCCTCTGAACCCCTGAGGGTTGAAAGGCGTGTTGTCTTTCAAAAAATCGCCAGAATTACACCAATTATCAGAACCAGAAACTGTAAAAACAGAAAGAATTGTGGGGTTTGCACCTTACTGAAAGGTCCTTGAACTAATCACCTGTGATGTGCTGTTCTGCCTGGAAAATCCAAACTAAATCAGACTGTACTGTCGTCAGATTTCATCAGAATCACGTCGTTCTACTGATCTCATTCAGAATTTAGCCTTACAACCCCGACACCTGCTGGGGGTTTATTTTCTCTTTCTTTTTTAAAATCATTTTGGACAATTTTAGAGGAAAATCCAGCCTACTGGATCAATAAATAAATGTAGTATGGCTCAGAAACAGAGAACAGAGGAGCCAGTTGTTGGAGATACATCCAGCATGGAGGAACATCTTTCTACAGATGATGAGCAGAGACTTAAAATTGGACTCAAAATTGGACTCATAATGACTCAAATATTGTAATTTTCAACAAATTTGGGGTCATTCTGAACAAGTTTCAGGTCATTTTGAACCATTTTTCATACATTTTGGACATTTTTTTGTTGCTTGGAGCCAATTTTGAATCAATTTGGGCAAGTTTCAAGTTCCTTTTTCATAAAAAGAGGTAAATCCAACCTACTGGATCAATAAATGAATGCAGCATGATTCGGAAACAGGGAACAGAGGAGCCAGTTGTTGGAGATACATCCAGCATGGAGGAACATCTTTCTAGCGTTGACCGACTCAAAACTGGTGTCAAAATTGCTCAGACTGGTTCCAAAACTGCCATTTTGGACAATTTTTAAATAATTCTGGACAAGGTTTAAGTCATTTCAGGCTTTAAAAAAACAAACAAACAAACAAAAAAACCTTTCGACACTTACCCTTGAGGGATTGGCCTACATGGAAAGAATCGGCTGCACCAGAACCAAAATTTTGGTTTTGTGTGTGTGTATGGTCAATTTGTGTCTGTTTTTGGTAGTTTAGCATGTTCTGTGCATCGGTATGTATTTAATTACTGTCTCTCTATCCATTTTGTGTCTCTTTGTCGTCGTTTTGTGTATTTTTGTTAATTTTGTGCATGTATGTGTGTGTTTTGTGTGCCTTTGTGTTAACTTTTTGCCTTTTTGTTGTCATTTTGTGCATCTATGTTGTCAGTTTGTGCAAATATGTGCATTTTTTTGTGTCTCTTTGTGGTCGTTTGTGTGACTGTGTAGCCTTTTTGGGCATTTTCTTGGTAGTTTTGTGCATTTGTTGGGCATGCTTCATGTGTCTTTTTTGTCATTTTATGTCGTCGTGGTAATTTTGTCATATCTAATCTTTGTGTATGTTTTTTGTGTCTTTGTGGTCATTCTGTGTCTCTTTAGTGTTGGTTTGTGTCTCTTTGTAGTCTGTTTGGTCATTTTGTGTCTGTTTTTGGTAGTTTTGTGTGTTTTTACAGTCATGTTGGGTCTCTTTAGGTTTGTTCCTTGAGTCTGTTTGTTCGTTATGTCTCATTTTTTAGTGTTTTTGCACAGCTGTGTGGACGTTTCGTGTTACTTTATGGTCACTGTTTGCCATTTAGTTGTCATTTAGTGTCGTCTTGCTGTCATTTTGCACATATATATGGAGCCTTTGTGTTCATTTTGTGTCTCTGGGTTTGTTTTATATGTCTGCATGTATGTGTGTGCAAAAATCAATCTTTTTTTATTACTTTTTTTATTTATTTTTTTGCTCTTTTTCAAAAACTCCCGTCTGAAACGAGGCAGCCTTACCCTCAGCACCGACCCGTGAGCCTCCCAGTAAAACCAGTGTCCTCGCGCCGGCTGCTAATGAGCTCCGCTGGAAGACGGGAGGATTAGCATTTAGTTCGAGTGCACCTGAAGCAGCCTGGCTCTCCGTCTTCCAGGTTTTCTCAGCTGGGGGAAGGATTTGAGGGGAAACGGTCCAACCAGACGCTGGCGGTTGTGACTTTCTGAATGTCTCGGGGAAACTTCACACGGTGTCGTTTGTCAGAAACTTGATGGGAAACGCTAAAATGAATGAGTGTTTCTTGGGATTTCTTCTGCTCCTGTTGTATTTTTACAATGCGGCGCCGTTTTATTTCCATAAATCATAAACGGATAAAAGTTAAATTTCTCTGATTTTTAATGTTACAGGAAAATAAAACAAACAAACCTGGAAGCAGCAAATCCAGGATTTTTCCAGGTGCTCACATGTGTACAAAAAACAAAGCTATATTTTATAGATATTTTACTATTTTGATTTTTTTGATAAACACGTTTCTTGGTTTTTACATCAACAAATTACATTTAAGTTGTTTTCCAGCATATAAAAACCATAAAGCAAGCCTAATGACAGTATACAAAAAATAATAAATGGTTAAATAAAATAAAACGACACATATAAACACACACATACTTCAAGATGAAATGTGCCAAAATTCAGAGAATATAGAAGATTAAACTTGTTTTCAGCAAAGTTTTCAGTCTTCAATCTCAACACAACAGAAATAAAAAAAACGAGGACAAATGTATAGACGCGTCTAAATCGACATATTTCTCTCACTAAAATTAAAATTAGTTTAAGGTTAACATCCTTTTCTGCTTCAATTTTTAAACTGTTCAAACGCTGCCTGCAGTTCAGCCCAAACAGCCGGGGCAGATTTTCCCTGTCGTTTGCGGTGAGAAGCACAAAATATTTATTTTTTCTTCTCATAATGTGGTTCGAGATTAAGCTTATATTTGGTTAATTTTTCCAACACGGTGTCGCGTCACAAATGAGCAGCTCCAGGATCTTCAGAAGATCAGACCAGTTTTTACAGTTTCTGTCTCTGACAAGCAGTGTGATTTGAAGGTTTTTTTAAGATAACACGTCTTTCAGAAGTTGGTGGTTGGTTTTGGAGTTCACAGGATAAAAATTAACATTTAAACATTATTAAAAAACAAACACAAAATAGCGTACAAATGCCCGTCTGTACTGTTTTTTTTTGTTTTTTTTAAAAAGCTTTTTAAACTCGTTTCAGAGCATCACCGCTGAAACAGCGTCAGTCCTCCTGACGTCTGCAGTTCATTTAGAGACTCGACTGAAAGCGTTCAGAAACACTCTGCAGCTGAGTCCGTTTCCCATCGTTGACCCAGTTTCTGTTTTGAAAGGTTTCTGAGACGTGATGCTAAATAAGAGACAGAAAACTGGTTTATTGGCGGTCGCAGAGAAACTCTGAACCTCCACTCAGAACACCTTAACTCTAATAAAACCTCCAAGTGCTCACAGGCGTAAGAAAAAGCTCTATATACAGCAGATTGTTTACTGCTTAGATTTTCAACTTGTGTCCATGCCTTTCAAACACTGCCTGCAGTTCAGCCGAGACAGCCGGGTCAGATTTGCCTGTCATTTGTGGCGAGAAGCACAATGTTTGTGTGTAATATCTAACACTCTGAGCCTCCACCTAGAGGAGCTTAGCGCTAATGAAACCTCTCTCCTCCCGCCGACAGACCCCTGCCTCTACATTCCTCGCTTCGCCCAGCTGCTGGAGTTTGGCGAGAAGAACCACGAGGTGTCGATGACGGCGTTGCGACTGGTGCAGAGGATGAAGAGGGACTGGATGCACACCGGACGGAGGCCGTCGGGACTCTGTGGAGCAGGTAGCCGCGATATAAACCCGAGAAAAGTCAAACGCCGCCTTTTAGAAAACCTGGTCAACGAAGGGAGTTGATACCCAGTGTGGTGACATCCCTGACTGGGGTTTTAGGTTTTTGCTGAGCTGGCTAACTCAAAGAAAGTCGGGATTTGTTAAAACTGCTTTGTAGAACACTTGCTATCCTGCTCTCCCTACTCTCACCCAACCAGTCGAGGTCTTCCCTGAGCCTGGTTCTGTCGGAGGTTTTTTTCCCCCTATTAGAGTTTTTTTTTTTTTTTGGTTCCTTCCCACCGCCTGCTCAGAGGAAATCCAAAGGGAGCGTTGGATTGTTGGGTTCTCTGTTTAAATGTGTATATTAAGCGCTGTGAGATGACATATGTTGTGAATTATGCTCTGTAAATAAAATTCAATTGTATTAAATCGAATTGTAATGAAAGCGACAAAGGAGCAAACTGAACATGCAAAGTTCTGATCGACTCGAGGATGTTTGTTTAGCGTCACTTTTAACAGCCAACTCCTGTTTTCTGAACGTTCTCGGGCCTTTTTCTGGTCTGAACTCTTCACGTCCGCCTGGTCGTTGAGTCCTGGTTCAGGTGAAGCTCAGAACCCGACAACGGCGAAACCCGAAGCAGCTTCCTGCATGTTTACGCTCGCCGTTTTAATTCTCTTCTGTTGCTCTGCTGCATCGCCTGAATAATTAATCGCTCGTCATAAATCATTGAGGAGGACTCGACTCGGCTGGAAGCAGGGAAAGTTTGTCCCGAAATGTGATGCAAAAAAATAAAAAAGCGCCGGTGTGGACCGAAGCAGAAACACGTAAAAGTTTCCCTCAGGACGGATGAATGTTTAAATCCTGGACAAAGAGGTTGTGAATGCGATAAATGACGGAGGCTTTTCAAGGCAACGGCGACGAAATGTTTGCCAAAGTCCTCGGCGGAGCTAAAAGCCGCCACTCGGCTCCGAGAGGCTGCTGGAAGTGTGCATGTGGAAGCAGGAGCAGGCATCTATCTTTTAACAGGCTCTCGAGCGAAGGCAAGTCTAATGACGGTTACATAACTGTTCCCCTTCAAGGCTCGTGCTGCAACTCATTGCATAATATTAGTGTTGTTGTTACTCCTTTTTAAAACTGTGTTTTTGTGTGTGGGGGCGGACTGCCGGCTGCTGCCGTCCTTCAGTGTTTCAGGTGGAAACGCAGAGAAAACACCTCAAAACTAAACATGTTACTGAGTGTTTGAGTCACAGGTTTGGCCTCTGCTCTCGTTTATGTGTCAACATGTTGAGATATAAGAGAAAAATGGAAGTCCTTCCTATGTTCTGCTTTTTTTTTTTGTTTTTGTTTTGCAAGTTTATTTGTAAGTGCTTGATTTTTAACCCTCTCAACCCCAAAATCTAACATGAGGTTTGAAAGGCATGTTAACTTTTAAAAAAAATCACTAAAATTACACCATTTATCAGAGCCAGAAACTGTAAAAACAAGAAAAATCCAAATGAATCATGTGAGTTGTGCTGCTCTGTCGGGAAAATCTACCAAAGCTAAGCCTAAAATTGACATTCAGTTTGCTTTATTCTACATATCTTGGCCAAAATATTCACCAAAGTTCACACCAATTTGCTATAAATGCCAATGACATCACCTTTCTCCATCCAGGAGGAGTATAAACATTTCATCTGATGTTATCTTGTTCATCACATGCAGTCTTTAAGGTGGAAATTTAGACAAATCTCAAAACTGAACATAATATTTCAGTGTGTAAATCATGTATTTGCCTCTGCTGTGATGTGACTCAGTCATTCATATGGACTTATAATTAGATAATCTGCAGAAAATGCAAATCTTTTTTCTATTTTCTGTTCTTTTGTGTTGATTTTACACTTAAAAAATATCTTTTAACAAAGCCTTCTTCTAGCACCACCTACTATGATGTCTGTACCAGCTTGATTTTAGCCCTCCGGCATGTTGTCTTTATTTAAAAATCATCAAAATTACACCATTTATCAGAGCCACAAACTGTAAAAACAAGAAAAGTGGGCAGATTTCCAACTTTCCGTGTGAGATGTGCTGTTCAGTCGGGAAAATTAACCAAATCTGAGCTTAAAATCGTCATATTTGATCAAAATCCTTTTTTATTTTACACGTCAAAATAAAGAGTTTGCACCAGTTACTGTAAAAAACCCAAAAAATATGTGAAGAATATCCTGCTTTTTCTAGTTTTTAGCCAGTTGTTGGAACAAAACAGGACATATTAAGGCATCACTTTGAGTTTTTCTAACATCAGACTACATGAATAACACAGAAAATAATCAGCACATTAAACCTCTAAACCCCTAAAACCTGTGAGGAGGTTTGAAAAGCCCCTTTTCTTCAATATATTTCAAAAATTAATTTGTTTATTGGAGCCACAAACTGTAAAAACAGGAAAAATGTCAGATTTTTAAGTGGCTGATTTGCTATTCTGTTGGCAAATTGAACCAAATCTGCAGCAGATTCTGTAAAAAAAAAGAACAGTTCTGCATTTATAGACGCAGCTGAGAACCGCCGAGTGACTGATATCATTTTTATGTTAATATTCAATCACTTTGAGCTGCATGTTTTCTATGAAAGGTCAAGACTTACCGTCATCGCTGGTTGTTTCGTTGCTTAAATATCGTCTCGTCGTGTTTTTTTTTTTTTTTTTTCAGCTCTCCTTGTTGCCGCTCGTCTCCACGACTTCCGCCGCACCATCAAGGAAGTCGTCAGCATCGTGAAAGTTTGCGAAACGACGCTGAGAAAAAGGCGAGTGGACGACGTCTATGATTTCAGTCTGATGGAAATGTTGGAAACTTTTGGTCGTAGAGGCGCCGAGGATTCCTCACGTGTGACCCGGAGATGAATCGGCTTTCGCTTCTGCTTTGTGTTCAAATCTTAATCAGGTTGGTCGAGTTCGAGGACACGCCCACCAGTCAGCTGACCATCGAGGACTTCATGAAGGTGGATCTGGACCAGGAGTGCGACCCGCCTTGTTTTACCGCCGGACTGAAGAAGCTCAAAGCCCAACAGGTGACGCCGCAAGAACACCTTTTGATCTCGCAAAGCAATACGTTTTGAGTTTTAGCCAGTCGATGGAACCAAACAAAACATTTCAAGGTGTCATTTTGGGGTTTTTCTACTTTTAAACTGCACGATTAACCGAGAAAATACTGTGAGCTGGTTTAAAAGGTGGCTTTTCTTTATAAACATGTCAGAAAATCAACCGTTTGTCGGAGCTAGAAACTCTGAAAACAAGAAGAAATGTCCGATTTTCAGCTTTCTGGTCGTCCTTCAACTTGCACCTTTCTCTTTGGAAAATAAAACCAAATATCCTCCAGAATCTGAGAATGTGCTTACAGTCTAGTTGTTAGAACAAAGCAAAACGTTTTAAGGTATCATTTTTTCTACTGGTAGACTACACGACTAACTGAGGAAATACTTTGCAGATTGAGCTTTAGAATCCCAAAATACTGAGAGCTGGTTTAAGAGTTGTCTTTTCTTTATAAAAACTGCAAAAAAAATCCACCCTTTATCAGAGCTAGAAATTCTAAAACCAGGAAGAAATGTCGACATTCATGTGTGATGTACCAAAGTAGAACCAAAATTAAGTTTAAAACCGTCATATTTCATCAAAATATCCACCCAAATTGGAGAATTTGCCATTTTTCAGTATCTTGCAATCTTGTAAATGTGTTGAATTTTAAGAACAAAGCGAAACATTTTAAGTTCATTTGGATCCTAAGATTCAGACTATTTATTTTTGTTGAAGTCTTGAAAGTCATTTAGATTAAATATCACCATTTGAAGCCTATTCTTCTTTTTTTTCTGAGAGAAACCGACATCACACATGGCATGTTGAGGGATCACTAGAAAGCTAAAAATCACTAGAAAGCTAAAAATCGGACACATTTTTTAAAAACATTTTCTGTCTCCGACAAACGATTGAATTTCTGCAGTTTTTACAAAGAAAAATGTCTCCTCTGAACCAGCCAAGTTGGTTTTCGGGTTCCGAGGTTCAATCCGCTGATTATGTTCTGTGTAAATTATGTGATCTCGTAGTAAAAAAAATTTCAGAGAACCCAACATTAAAGATTGTTTTGTTTTCATCAGAAAGCTAAAAATCTGACAAATTTTATTGTTTTTACTTTTTCTGTCTCTGACAAACGGTTGAATTTTTGTAATTATTTAAAAAGAAAATATGTCTTTCAAACCTGCCGAGTTGGTTTTAGGGTTCTGAGGTTCATTCTGCGAGAACCCAGCCTGAAACCTTAAAATGTTTTGTTTTGTTTAAGATACAGCATTTATTAGAGCGTAAGATAATGAAAAGCAGCAAATTCTCAGGTTTGGGTGGATGTTTTGATGAAATATTCTGATTTTAAGCTTAATTTCAGTTATTTTTGGAGAACTGTCAAAAAATTTTTTTTTAAAAAGGAAAAACCATCAGATTTTCTGCTTTCTAATCGTCTTTTTAAACATATTGTGCAGTTTTATCTTGAAAAATGACCAAAAACAAGCATAAAATCATGATATTTCTTCCAAATCACTGTCATATTAAATAGCGGTTTCACCAGACAGTGTGAATAAACAATTATGTGTTCCTCAGCGCGGAGAAGAAACACTAATTAAATAAATCTGATATGATTTTCCTTTCCTTTTACGGAGGAGCTTCGCCCAAAAATGAGCTCAATGTTCTCACTGTGTAACAGAAAAAGGCAGAACAGGGACACAGGAAGTATAATGAGAGTTAATCATGTTATTGTTGCGGCGTACAAAGAGTTTAAATGTGTCTCAAACCAGCAGCATCAAGTCAAACTGGCTCCACTTCCTGCCTCAATATGTTCTTTTATTCTGCTTTACTCTGGTTATCGTCTCTTCCCTCCAGCTGGAGATGGAGCTGAAGAAAAAGATCGACGACGTCGCAGGTATGAAACCTTTGTTTAATGAATTTGTTAAACTTATTCAACACGTAGACACAGACGGAGTTCGGTTGTTTTCTTCAACTAAATCAGTGTTGGATGTGTGCGAAAGGAAAAGTTCAGAGAGGAAGGAGCTCCCTGGTTTTTTTTTTTTTTTTACATGATTTCACTTCTGCACAACATGCAATTAACCGTACGCTACGTTACGACATATTATCGTGTAATTATGGATCCAGGGAGGCGGATTCTCAGAAGAACACAAAGTCGGCATCACTTTAGGGAACAGTTCCTCCGTCTGCTCCCAGTCCTGCTCTTCAGGGTTCGTCTTTTTATAGTCCAAGCGATGTGCTCACATTTTTTTATTTTAGCAAAGCGTCAAAGCGTCGGTGTACAGTTTGGAAACCTGAACATGGAGCCAGAAACGTGGCAGCTGCTTGGTTTACTTTGTATCCTGCGTCCTGTCGGGTCAAGGATCTACGAGAATACAGTCATGAACAAAGTTTGCATTCGCTTGTAAAGACGTCTTGACTTTCCAATGACTCCTATAACTCTGAAAACACTGACATGCATGAATCTTGGTCTCAAACAGTCCTGCTTTTTGGTTCTTTTATAGATTTATTAAAGGTCTTTTGGAAATATGACTAAACCTGCCGTGTCATACATACAGAAATGCTAATATTCGGTTAAATGTCTTTGGGCCATTTTCGCCTCAACTAGACTCTTTTGGTTTCCGTCCACAAGCTTCTGGTGCAGAATTCGTGCAGTTAAACTAAACTTGTTGTTGGGTTTAAGTCAGGATTTTGGACAAACCAGTCTAGAACCTTCATTCCAGCCTGATTGAACCATTTCTTTAGCACTTTTGATGCGTGTTTGGACTCATAGTCTTGTTTAAACACCCAGCTCCGTCCAAGATCAACCTTCTGATGATGATTTAAGGTTTTCCTGAAGAATGTGGAGGTGATCCTCCTTCTTCTTCTCCACTGGTGATGCTGCCACCACCGTGCTTGAGCGCTGGGTGTCGAGTATCACTGCACAAGTCGACGACCAAGACAGGGAAAGCGAGCAGATGTTTATACCTCCTGAAGCACATCATCAAGCAGGATTAAATGTACATCATTGTGTTAGCATGCTAACAATCAGCCTAAGCTACAGCCGACTGATGGACGATTTTTTGATTAACCTCCGACCGTTTTGATGATTAATTAATCAGCTTGTGTAACTTCTCTAAAAATGTTTATCTTCAACAGACGAAATTCAAGAATATCAGGATGAAATCGACGCTGAGCTCGAGAGCAGCCGACCCAAACTGAGAGGCGTTTACGCCGCCTACACGAAGGAAGGTGAGCAATTTCAGAAGCCGTCTTGGGAACATGTTTAGATGACCAACATGGGCAGTTGAAGAGCTGCGTATTTATCAGGAGAACAAACTAGAATCCTGAACCAATATGAGGAGTTTTACACTATGAAGCTGCAGCCAAAACCACGCAAGAACGCTGACGAAAAAGGATGGACTCAGACGGGGACGGCGGCTAAATGTTTGCTTGGTTTTTAAATTGACCTTTTTGGTTGCGCTCATACAGCACATTATGAAGCAGAGTGAACTTATATCAGTGTGTCATGAGAGTGATCTATGACAGTAAACAGACATTTGTCATGTTGGAATTTTGACATTTTATAAGCCAAACAACTAATCGATCGATCGAGAAAACAATCGACAAATTGATAGACAGTGAGAATAATCTCTAGCTGCGGCCAAACTGTGAGGAAACAAACTGCAGATTCTGTTTCCTGGAAATGAAAAGTTGAATTCAGGAGCAGTAGAATTCTGTCTTGCTCAGTTCAGCCCAGTCAGGAGTTCTGCAGCTACAGCTGGACACTGAGCCGCATCGATTAATCAATTAGCTGTCGACTAATAAATGAGTCTCCAACTATTTTGATTATTATTTAATCGGTTTAAGTCAAAATCCTTTAATTTCTGGTTCTTAGATGTGAATATTTTCTGGTTTATTTCCTCCTCTGTGACTGTAAACTGGAGATCTTTGAGTTGTGGACAAAACAAGACATTTGTCATGTTGGAATTTTGACATTTTTTACTATTTTCTGACCAAACAGCTAACCGATTAGTCGAGTAATGGATCCACACATGAATCGACGATGGAATGAATGGTCAGTTGCAGGATTAATGCAGCTTAAACCAACGTTTTCTGATTCCAGAAGTCGTCCCTCAGCGTCCTGATCTATTAAACTCTCTTGTAACAAACATCTCTGCTTCATTTAGCTGCTGGCGCTGCTACAGACTGTAAAATAATTTCACAGCAGGAGATCTGAGCAGCAACCCGACAAGTTTGCGGCTCTGAAATGAAAACAGCAGCAGCAGCAGCAGCATCGCAGCCAGATGTTGGTTTACTGTGCTGAACCTTTACTTCCAGCCTCCCGTCACTCTTCATCTCTTCCTACCTTTGCCTCTTTATCTTCGGCTCGGTTAGTCTTTTCTTTCCCACACAAACACTCGTCGTTCCATCCCGGTCGGGGGCCGCCGCTGACTTCAGCCTCCTCCAGCCTCCTCCAGCCTCCTCCAGCTGCTTCCAGCAAAATTCTTCTCGTCGGTTTTTGTGACTCATTTTAATTACCGCTGATTAAAGGACACGTTTTAATTAGACGCCAGGACGGCCGCAACTACGATCCCAATTATTTTGTCAGAATGTGAACATTTATCTCGGTTTCTCTTCTCGGGAACAGAATAATTTCACTTTTTCATATCAGTATCTCGACCATTTTTAACTCTTGTGGCTCCTCTTAGTGCAGAAAATGTGTGTTTTTTAAATTTTTTTTAGTCGTACAACTATGAGATGCAGCCTTTTTATTCCGCACGGAAACTGAGGAGTTCTGAACTGCATAACGATACGCAGCTTTAACACAAAAAAAACACAAAAACGGACTCACAAATACCTTCAGGTTGCATCTGCTGAACCACAAACGTGTCATTAAACCCTCTGAACTCCTGCTTTTCTTGCTGCTGTCGCATTTTCATTCACTGTCGGCCTCATGTTTCACTGGACGACCACAACTGTGAACCCAATGATTCTGTCAAAATGTGATCCAGAGAACAGAATAATTCCACTTTTGTCAGTGTTCACATCAGCATCATGACCATTTTTAACTTCCACGGCTGCTCTTCTGTGGAGACAAATGTGTGTTTTTTCTTTTTCTGGACAATTTTTAAATTCTTACATCACATCGACGTTATACTTTTTTGCTCAAACACACTAAAAGCAGCCCAAAAACGTGTCATTACACCCTCAGAACTCCAGTTTTTCCTGCCGCTGTCACACTTTTACTCGCTGTTGGCCTCATTTTTCACTGCAACCAGGACCAACGCAGCTATGAACCCAAAGATTTTGTCCAAATGTGATCCGGGGAACAGAATAATTCCACTTTTTTTTGATGTTTACATCAGCATCATGACCATTTCTAACTTCAATGGCTGCTCTCGGTGTAGAAAAATGTGGGTGTTTTTTCTTTTTAATGGAAAAAGTGAGGAAAACCGTGACATTAGCAAAAAACACTAGGAGTTCAAAGGGGTAAAATTTAAAAAAATAATTAGATAAAAAAGGCGATTACACTAATTTTGTTCCTGTTGAATGCACCGTAAACACAAAAGCTTCCTCGTGCAACCTGGAGTGCATAAATTCTAAATTACTAATACTGCATTTTAGCTCAACTTCACTTTATTGCGTCTTGTTGCGGAGTTTATGACTCCTCAAAGATCGAAAAGTCTGCAGCTCATAGTTTTCCAATTAAAAATAGTCCAGTGAGAGAAAAACAAACAAACACGTTTTTCTGCACCAAGAGCAGCTGCAAAGGTTAAAAATGGTCAGAATGCCGCCACAAGTGAGAAAAACAGTAAAATTATTCTGTTCCCACAATCACAGTTGCACAAAATCTTTAGGATCGTAGCTGCGTTGGTCCTGGTTGCGCCGAAAGCCGTGACGGCGGCAAGAAAAACTAGAAAAATGAAACAAGAAAATGTAACCTGAAGGTATTTGTGAGGTTGTTTTTAGTGTGTCTGAGCAAAACGAAAGCTTTAAAAAGTCTAAATTCGATGTGATTTAACAATTCAAAACAGTCCAGTAAAAGAAAAACCCAACACATTTGTCTCCACAGAGAGCAGTCATGGAAGTTAAAAATGGTCCAGATGCTGATGTAAACACTGACACAAGTGGAACTATTCACTTTCCCAGATCACATTTAGACAAAATAATTGGGTTCATAGTTGTTCGTCCAGTGAAACATGAGGCCGACGGTGAGTAAAAATTTGACAGCAGCAAGAAAAACTGGAGTTCAGAGGGTTTAATGACAAGTTTTAGTTTTAGAAGACGCAACCTGAAGATATTTATGAGGTATTTTAGTGTGTCTGAGCAAAACGAAAGCTTTAAAAAGTCTAAATTCAATGTGATTTAATTCTTTGCTGTTGTCTAATTCATGACTTCTCAGTTTCCACGAGGATTAAATGGCTGTATTTTAGTTTTTTTTTCAATTTAAAACAGTCCGGTGAAAGAAAAAAATGGTCAAGATGCTGCCACAAGTGGGAAGTAACTGGGGTGGTGGTTGTTCCTGTAGTGGTGACAGTGAAAAATGAGGCAAACTGGGTGAAAATGTGGAATTAAGAGGGTTGAATGGTAAGTTTTGGGTGTAAAAGATGTACCCTGTTGACATTAGTGGGAGAGGTGCTTTGTGCGGCAGTTTTTCGCGTCTGCTCACCAGCAAGACATCTTTAAAAAGGATCAATTCAAAGCGATTCAACTGTTTATTCATTCCTCTTCAGATGTTGACGCGCTCTCCTCGCCGTCGTCTAAGCTGGCCGACGGCGACGACCCAGAGGAGGACGACGAACTCCAGGCCGTCGCCCAACACTTTGGCCGAGACCTGGAGGAGCTCACGCTGGAGGCTCTGATCAAGCTGGAGCAGAAGAGACCGGAGGACCAGGACGAGGAGGAGGACGTCCCGCGGAGGAAGGGCCCGTCGCTGGAGTCCATCCTGGGACCGATGCCGACGTCGGCCACCCTCGGCCTCCCCGAGTCCTTCAACACCTGTGTGGCCAACGAGAAGAACTGTGAGTACGACTCTTTTTATTGCATTTTGTTGTTTGTGCCGTTTTTTAGATTTAGAAGCTCCTCCTGCTTCGTATCAATCAGAAAGATGAAACCTCATCGAGTGAAGCATCAAACGTTGGAGACTAAATCAGAGAACATCGCACCGTCTGCGTCGCCGTAGCAGTCCGTAATCACGCCGAAGAATGCGCTCTCAGGTTTAATTGTCGTAATTAACTCCCCTCGGCTGAGCTGTGTGTGAAATCCGTCCTCCCTTATTATGTTTCTCGTCCCCACAGCGCTCTCGCATACATGAAGGGAATGTGTGGGAGATTTCTCCACCACTGATGTGGCTTCTTGAGCTGGTTCGCGTTTCTGCGGCACATTTAAAGATTCCTCCATTTAAAAATCGTCTCTCAGTTTGTTTGGAGAGTTTTGGGAGCATTTCTGTTTTTTTTTTTTTTTTTAAAAATACAATTTTACTTGTTTTTACAATTTTACGCTCTTTTCTCCCTTGAACTCCACTGCTGGTTGTTGGTTTTACACTTCAAAACTCATCTCCTTG
Organism: Stegastes partitus; assembly: GCF_000690725.1. NCBI lineage: Eukaryota > Metazoa > Chordata > Actinopteri > Pomacentridae > Stegastes > Stegastes partitus. Next base: position 141,625 of record NW_007577850.1, on the reverse strand, counting down.
TATTAAAGTTACATATTATTGCTGTTTTTTAACATGGAAATAACCCCTTCCTGCCTTATAAGAGGTAAAATCTGGATTTTCTTGTACACAAGTTCGCCATCATGTCCGAGTCAGACATATTCGTGCAACTATTTCTCTGTTATTCATGTCTTTTAGTTGGGAAGCGGTTGTTTTTAATGCAGTTTTACTACAGTTTTTCCAATTTCAGGCTCTTTTCTTTCTTAAACGTGCTCTGATTTTTGATTTAACCCTTAAAATCTCATCTATGTGTATCAAAGTTACACATTTAGAGGTTTTCTCCCATTAAAATAATCCCTTTCTGCCTTAAAAAAGGTTAAAAAAAACCTTGATTTTCTTGCTTTAATAACACTATTTCTTTGTGTGTTATGCAGCAATGTCGGCTTGTTTAGACCATTTTTGGGGTTAGTTCTGCATCCACAAGCTAGAGAGAGACGTGTTCGAGCCGCTGTTTCTCTGTAATTTATGCCTAATTTATTGAGAAGTGTTCACTCAGATTGAGTTTTTCTAGACAATTTTACTCCAATTTTTCTCCCTTGAAGTCCATCTCTGGTTGTTTTTACCCCCCAAAGCTCATCTCAGTGCATCAGAGTTACTTATTTAAAGTTTTTTTTTCCTGCTTCCTGCTTCAAAAAGGTGATTTTGGATCCCATCAATTGTATAATATAATTTTATAATAATAAAAATAGCAATAATAATACTTATTTAGAGCTTTTCCAGGTGCTCAAAGACGCTTTACAAAGTAGGTAACAACAAAATAAACAAACAAAAGGTTGTTTTCATGTAACTTTATACATAAATTAGTCGTATTATTGGCCTTTAATGTTTAAAAAAATTAAAGTTAATGTATTTACCTTTGAAAAAAATGGGAAACCAGTTATTAATCAAATACTCTTGGTTGTAATAAAACAAATAAATGTGACATATAAATTATTTTTTTTAAATGTTATTTTACATTAAACATGTTATTTAAATATTTTTGCATATTTTAAAATGTGGACTAAAAAAACAAACCAGCTTTATTTTGTGTCGTGACACAAAGTGCTTTACAACAAAATAGTAATAATAATAATAATAATAATAATAATAGTAAAAAAAAGCATTAAAAGGCAACAATTGGAAATTTTCAGTAAACTAAATGTTTTTTAAGACGTGCACGAATCAAACAGTCGTCTGAGTTAAAGTGATTCTGCAGTTAAAGATATAGCTGATTGATTGTTGTTTATCGGTTCATGGACTTGGCGATTAATCGATAGACGATCAATAACGTCCCTGAAATGCAGTAGCCTTTGTCTGATTCCTGTGAGGACCAGTGAAACACACTTTGCTGCTTTTCTGTTTCCTACCTTGTGTGTGAGTTTTGTTTACGAACAAACTGAGAGAAAACAGGAAACCAGCAGCAGGACGGATTATCACCAAAATAAAGCGTCATGGGAGGCCTATAATGAGCCAATTAGTCCAGCAGGAAGCTCTGCGCCGCCGCCACGCCCTCCTGATCTGCTGGCTGATGAAGCTGCATCTGTCCTGATGAGGAAACCTGCGATTTTGTGGCTCTGAGTCGGAGCTCAAGTGTGTCTTCGTGGATCAGAGCTGAAGCGGTTTGGAGGAAATACCCAGCAGACGCCTCGTTGTGTCCGTAAATATTGACCTTAAAAGAGTTTGGAGCTCTTCAACTTTCCCTCTCGTGTCCCTGAACAACACTTCCGAGCAGGTGGATGATCCTGAAGGCCGTAAACTGTCTGTAATTTGGGTTCTGTGTCCATGACGGAGGGTTCGAAATGCAGCCAAGAAAAGGAGAACTGCACATAAGAACGTGTTTTATTTTGAAAAATGTCCAACATTGCGTTTCCATCCATCCATCCATCCATCCATCCATCCATCCATCCATCCATCCATATTCAGGTTGTGGATGAAACATTTGTCATTTCTCACCATTTTCTGACATTTTTATTGTCCGCTAACTGGTTAAAACATAAATAAAGGGATTCTTCGCCATATTCCATATAATTTTTTTTTATCTTTAAATGCATCAGCGCGAGCCTTAAATTTCTCGCCGTCTGTGAAAACATCCGTATGGGAGGTCGAGGCGGCCATTAACCTGATGAAAACGTCGGCCGGCGATCGCGTCATGACGGAAACCCTGAATCATGAGCTCTTATGTTAATTGTCAACGCGTCTCCGTTTTTATCTTTTATTGGTTTTGTTGGAGGATGACGTCGGTTTGAGTCATCTCTCTCCATCGGTTGTGTCGCGAGGCTCATCGTTTGTGGCGGCGAGTGACAAAAACCGGCATTAAAAATGAGAAACGGCCCGTGATTGAAGGGTTTAATTGTCGGTTGGTGGGTCTGGAGGCCGACCTCGGCGGGGAGCCGTGTGATTAGAGGGGAGTCACTCCGTCCCCCCAGTCTGACTGCTCTCTGTCTGCTTATGAGGGTTCAGATTAGTTTATTTATATTCACAGTGTTAAAAAACAGTCATTTGTGGCTGCTTTGCTTTAATTACAGTCAGTTTTTGCATTAAGAAAAGATGAAAAACAGCTTTAGTAGTTTCACATTTCGACAGCTTTGCGGTCTTTTGCAGTCCCACGAGTCTGGCTCTCGTCTTCTCTGGTTGCTTATGACTGTTTAAAGTAGTTTATTTACATTTACAGTGTTAAAGATCAGCCGTTTGTGGCAGCATGTGTGTTCTCTGCTTAACTTACAATCAGTTTTCACATCAAAACATGAAAAATTGCTTTAGTGTTTTCACGTTCGCACCATTCAAGTCTGTCTCTTTTACTTTGTGGGGTTTTCTTCAGGTGAAAACAGTCCTTTGTAGCTGATTTCTTCACTTGTCACGTTAAAAATTAGAAAATACCTTCATGTTTTCTACCGTTGCAGTGTTTTTAGTTTGTTTTTCTGCCTCTATGCGTTGTCTCTCTGACACAAAAACCCACAAACAGTGATTTTAACCCCGGTGGTTTTTGTTCCTGTCACGTTTTTTAGTTTAAATCATCACTGCAATATAAAGTCCTGCAGCTTTATGGGAACAGAACAAGCATGAAGAAGGAGAGAAATGTCTTCTGTGCAGAATGACACAAATATAATGAAAGACAGACAGTTGGAAAGTTGAACATCTGACAAATTTTCAGATTTTGCAGTTTCTCGCTCTGGTAAATTGTTTAATTTTGGTGGTTTTGAGACACAATAATCAGAGGGTTAATACACTGCCACCTGGTCTGTAGTGTTATTTTATTCCTATGTTGCTCTAAGTATAAAAGGAAAAAAGATTAAACTGTTGTAAACATCAATAACACACTTGTTTTTGTGGATGTGTTCACAGTTTAAGCACAACAAACACTGAAAACCTGCGTAGATTAGCATGTAGCATGGGATGGAAGTGACAGAAATTAGCCGTGATGCTAGTTAGCATCATAGAACCGGATGTATTTAACTAATTGTAATTTAATCGGTTTTTAATTTCACGTTTAGTTTGTCATGTTTTGACTTAAAGAATTTAACCTTCTGCAAGTTTTTCTCTGCAATCAGGCTAATTAGTGTCGTTTTTAACCATTACTGCGCCACCGTGAACCGAAGGAAACACATTTTTTTTTTTTGTTGGGTAACGTTTGCCGTGTGCCGACACATGTGCCTAATTATCGTTGAACTGTGCGACCAGCGCGAGCCCTCGTCTGTTTACGGATCTGCAGCTCTGTTTTTGTTTGGAGGCCGGTTACTGGGAGGTTCTGCCGCTGGTCCTGGTTTGGTTCAGGCTTCGGCTAATTGTGGTGGATGCAGGAGGCTCGGTGACCCCCCCCACACACACACACACGCACACAGCTCCATCTTTGAAGTATTAAGTGGACCGGGTACCTTGTCATTAGGGCCGAGGCTTTCATCTGCAGAGTGTGGACATTGTTAGCGGAGGGCAGGGCGCTGGAGGAAGTGAAAGAAGCTGTAATTTTGGAATCTCTCTGGAAAAAAAATGGGAAAAAAAAACAACAAAGACCACAGTGATGGTTCTGGAACAAAGTCGCTGTTTGATCCGCTTCAGTTTTGAGGAAGATGGAAATACAGACGCCCACACAAGAGCTGTTTGTGTGTTTATTGTAGTGGCAGTTTCTCCACCTTGTTCATTTTTATTTTAAGGTTTTTTTGTTTTTTTTTTTCAAAACGCCACTTTGGCTGCCGAGGTTAGTTCGAGGCTTTTTCAACAACGTCCCGCCGAGGAATAAACGATTCCACCGAGGCGCGGGTTCGCAAGCACGCAATCGAAAAACTGAAACACGCAAAATGAACTGAAACAGCGTCCACGTTGACTGAAATTCAGACATTCACAGACCACCATCGTCCTTGACCTGCTCCACCCACATATAATAAAGACGCCTACACGGAACTAATAAGAGCAAAATATAAGAAAAAAATCAATTAAATTTTGCATTTGTGATTCACATAAGACGGTCTGTCTGACACAAATAACACACGTGAAGATTAAAGACAGGAAAATGAGTGAATCACCACCATGTCCAGCGGTAGGTACAAAGTTTACATCCACTTATAAACACCTTGTATATCGAAGCAGTCTTGAGTTTCCAGTGACTCCTATAACTCTGAATTTTCTACGATGGAATCACAAAACAATCCTGCATTTTGGTTTTTCATAGATTTATTTACGGTCTTCTGGAAATATGAAACGAAGTCTGTCGGATCAAAAATATACAAACAGAAATGCTAGTATTTCGTTCTTTGGCTAGTTCCACCTCAGTTGGGTTCTTCTGGTCTCCGTCCACCAGCTTCTGGTTCATCTCTGACTCCTCTGGACAGAATCTCTGCAGTTCAACTGAACTTGTCGTCTTTCTGGCTCAGACTTGTTTCTTCATCAGTCCACAGGTTCTGGATGGTTCCAGTCAGGACTTTGGGGAGACCAGTCTAGAACCTTCATTCCAGCCTGATGGAACCATTTCTTCACCACTTTGATGTGTGTTTGGGCTCATTGTCTGGTTGGAACATCCAACTGTGTCCAAGATCAACCTTCTGCTGATGGTTTTAGGTTTTCCTGAAGAACGTGGAGGTGATCCTCCTCCTTCATTGTTCTATTCCCTGTAAGCCTGATGCTGCCACCTCCATGCTTGATGGTGGGTTTGGTGTTCTTGGGGTTAAAGGCCTCACCTTCTCTCCTCCAGACATGTTTCTGCTCAGTGTTTGTTCCATCTGACCACAGAACTTTCCTCCAGAAGGCCTTTTCTTTGTCCATGTGATCAGACTTCAGTGGAGCTTTAAGGTTCTGCTTCTGGAGGAAGAACTTCCTTCTTCATCAGCCTCTCAGCTCATGTTGATGTCAGACCCTGTGGACACTGACCAGAGCTGCTTTCTGTTGATTCCTGGTTGACTCTTGACCATCCTGACCAATCGTCTCTCAGCAGCAGCTGGTAGTTTGTGTTTCCTTCCTGATGGTGGCAGTAACACAACTGGACCATGAACTTTATGCTGACACACTGATGGTTCTGGGATCTGAAGCTGCTTTGAAATGGCTCCAAGAGACTTTCTAGACTAGTTCAAGTCAATGATTTGCTTCTTCAGATCTGTGCTGAGCTCTCATTTTACCAGTAGTTTATTTATTCTCCTGTATATTGTAAACAAAGGTGGTTTATAGAATCGTATCATGTGGGGAGCTGAGGCATGTTCCATTTTTTCAATACTCACTAATACTTTTATCTCACCCACAGTACTTGTGAATGAATTTGGTGTGATATTAATGTATTAATTGAATGTTCAATGAGAAGAGCTTCATTCTCAGATATGATCAGCTGTGTGTCTGTTCTGGAGACGCTCTTGTCATTGAGACAGTTGCCTCCCTAGTTAAACTCCTCTTTATCTCCCGCCCGGCCTCACCCCTCTCCCTCATCGACGGCTCATCTGAGTAATGGCGTTTTCATTAACTTGTGCTATCGGAGGAGAAAGTGAGGCCGAGCAGCCGTGAGCTGGCAGAGAGAACGTGACTCCGCCACCTCCGGATGACTTTGTCACATTCGTCCATAGCCGAGGTCTTCGGGGAGCTCCGGCCGGCACCATTAGAGGCAGCATTGATTGAGGCACACTGTTTTCAGCGGAGCACTTAGTTCAATCAATGACGTTTGGCCTGACCTTAACTACCTCGGCGAGCACGGCTCCCCGGCTCTCGTCAAACCACTCTGCCGTTTTTATTGCTTGGAAGCGTCTGGGGACAGGGCCGTTTGAAGTGTGTGAAACTCTTGGTTTTGGCCGAGGCCTTTTTCTCTTTGAAGACTCCCTTTCATTTTTAAGATCTAACTTTGTTTCACGCCCCGTTTTGGCTGCGATTGTACAGGTGTTTCAGGAAACCAACATCACTCTCCAGACAAGAATTTGTTGTCCTAAAACATTTTCTACCATCCGTCCTCCTCACTAAAGGCAATTACTGCAGTAAATCGTGGCTGTCAGCGTTTCGGGGCGTGGTAGGAGCTCCCTGACAGATCTGAGCTCCGACAGCAGCTCTGCTGAGTCAATTATAGTCTTTTAAATGAGCAGCATCTGTCTCATCTCTCTGTCCACAGAGGACTCGTTCAGGGATGAAAGAAAATGCAAAGTCTCCTCCTGCATTTCAGCAGCGCCACACTTTACCTCCTCAGCAGTCACATCTGAAGAGGGGAGGAAAAAAAGCTCCGCAAGCTCCTTTGTGTTGTGTTTTTTGCGATGCTAATGAGCAGAGAGGCAGCCCTTCAAACCGGGAGGCCACTGGTTTGATCCCAGCAGCCACCAGTGTTTCCAGCTCTGATCAACAGATCTTCATCTTAACAAGTTGTAGTTTTGTGTTGTCGAGTAGGGGAGGGGAACGCAAATATCTGAAGCCTCTGTCACACATGCTTTCCATCTGGTCTGAATGAACACTCTGCCCACTTGTACGTAAAAGTTGCACCTGTATGGGAAGACTCTTTCCATGTTTTAGCACTAATAGCTGTCCATAAACATCACAGAGGGATTTTTCCCTCCAAATTGATCAAATCCTTGCAGTACCAGACAGCAGCAGAACCCGATTCGACATCTAGTTTGTCGTAGATTTAGTTTGTCGCTTCCAGCTGTTTAGGATTATTTACTCTGAGTTTATTGAATCCCTGCAGCATCAGACAACAGTGAGATTCATAAGAGGGAGAGAGACAGCAGGACATTTACTAGATATAATTACAAATCATCCCCGGCATGGAAGGAAATTATAAATAACCTTAGTCGATTGACCTCTGAACGACCACTTTAACAGACCGATAAATATCTCAGGTCTAAAAAGAGCTTCTTCGTTTTTCTGTCTTTTTTCTGGGCAGCAGTGGATCCCTGAGTCGGCGGTTTGATCCTGGATTGTTTCCTTTGTACCCCGACAGAAGCGCTGCCTCCATCGTTAGTGAAAGGGTGAACGAGGAAAGTTTTTGAGATGTACATTGCAAAAAAAAAGCAACAAAAGAAAACTGCACTTGGTGGTTTGTCTCACCCCATTTGCTGATATTTTCAGATTTTGGGAAAGAACAATAGGCGCTAACGGCTCAATCTGCGACCAAATGTCTTGTGAAGGACAGATCTCGGCTGTGAAAGTGTGTAACTGTAAGGAAATGAAGCGTGGGGCTGTTGGAGAAGCCGACGCATCTGTGTCCTCCTTCGGTTTTAATAATCCGTGACACTCTGAGAATCCGAGGAACATGTGATTTACGACCATGTTGAACCCTGAACGCTGCCCGGTTGTTGGCTTTCTTGGCTTCGGCACCAACATGTGTTTAGACACGTAGAAGGACTGATGAATACAACATGCAGCGGACGGCTGTGGTTTTATCATGCATGTGTCTTAGCTGCACGGATGCAGGATTCAGCGACCCTGGTGCTGACGCCTAAATTATTCAGAAAGTCATCGTAGCTGCTACAACACAGCAGACAGACACAACTAGACTCTGTAAAGGAAAAACTACCTCCAGCGAGTGTGAAAACTTTTTTGCAAAACCGGGGAACTATTTTTCAAATTTTAACGTTTCCATTGATGGTTTTTTTTAAATGCAGTGCTTCAAAATGCACTAGAAAATATGTTATGATGTTGATTAAAAAGCATAAAATGCCCAAAATACTCAGGGTCAGCAGTTCATTTGTGCTGTTTTTTTCTAATTTGATGCTTCAAAATGTGCAGAAAATGGATTGTGAGTGTGACATTTAAAGGAACAGATCGATACATGTTGTAAACTTGCAGAAACAATGACCAGGGATTGGGTGGCTTTACAGTTTATTAGTGTGTTTTCTCTGACAGGGACCGAGCTCATTGATCAACACAAAAATGGCCGTTTGTAATGACATCTCACAATCATCACATATAGAAAAACACAGATGTAAACAGAAAGGTTTCCGTTTTAAAGGCAAGTTCTCCTGAAATAAAACTCACCAAAATGACATTTATCAGCCAGATCCTGTAAAAACAGGAGGAGCCAGTTTTCAGACGGTCCTTGAACCGATCGTGTCAAATAAATAACAAACTTTAACCTTAGATTGTTCTTTTTTTATGATCTGTGACTTTAAAAGACTTTATATTGGCCCAAAACAAGCCCACAGTGAATGCAAATGTGAGCAGCATAAGACATTTTGTGCAGTGTCTGCTCTGAAAACAACAGGAAGCAGCTCTAACATGGATTTTAGATTTCAGTTTGAACTTTCAGTGTCATCTGCGACAGCGTGGGTCCTGCTAGTTAATACAAACACATGGACAAGTGGTGGATGATGAACGAATCTCAGCACCTGTCAGATAAATATTTCATTCACTGCTATTGTTCAGTCAACAACAGTTTAAACCTGTGGCCATCTTCTGCTGTCGGCCAACAAAAACGCAGCGAAATGTCCCTTTAATTAATAATGTCTCATCACTAATTGATGCAGATAATCCGCTCGTGTGCTCGCTGCATTAGTTTGTTCTGGGACAGCTGGGCGGGCCCGAGGCGCCACAGTCTGACAGACATATGGACGGATGGACGGACTCTCAGAGGAGGCGAGCGACACGATTGGACGGAAACCGACAGGGAGACGGGTGTCGCCGACACTCAGCAGAAACACAAGAGGAGGAACAAGAGTTTATTTCAGGCCCACACTGCTCTCCATGGACGGCCAATCATCTGCTCTCAGTGAGCTGGTGCAGAAGCTGCAGAGTGTGTGGAATATGAAATGAGTTAGCAGCAGTTAGCA
>NW_007577850.1:125726-129537 GCF_000690725.1 Stegastes partitus | reverse complement strand
TAGAAAGATGTTCCACCATCATCAGTAGAAAGATGTTCCACCATCAGATGTAGAAAGATGTTCCACCATGCTGGATGTTTCTCCAACAACTGGCTCCTCTGTTCTCTGGTTCTGATCCATTCTGCATTTATTTATTGATCCACTTGGTTGGATTTTAAACTTAAACTTAGATTTCTTTTTGTTTTTCCGACAGATGAAATGTGACGTGTTCAAGGGCCATTTAAGAACTCAAAATCGGACATTTGTTTTTAGGTTTTCTGATATATGGTGTCATTTTGGTGTCTTTTTTTAAAAAAAAAGAAGACATCTTTAAAATATCAGCTTTTGTTGTCACTTTGCATCCTAATATTTTTTTGTCCTGACTCGGGGACATGACTCCATATTCATATCTTCAACTAAAAAAAAAAGAAAAAGCAGAAGCGCATGTTGAAGAAAAGTGCGTCCTCCAGACAAAAAGTTTTCTACTTTTCATCACGAACTCGTCGCTGCAGCTCTTTGAACATCACAGACCGACGACGTACAAAAGCGAGGCGGGGATCCGAGGGCGGATTCGTTTCTTTTGATTTGGCGTCTCGGCTCCGGATGACTTCCATAGAAAGTAAATATTTTCATGCAGATGAGCAAGTGTTTGGGTGCTCGTAAGGCGCGGGGCGATGATTCATCAGCGTGGCAAAGGCAACGTTTGGCTAAAAATTCCTGTGGCAGCAAGCCGACGTTTCAGATGTTCGATTCTCACGCACGGCAATGCACACATTAAACAGCTCCGAGTTTAGTCTGCAGGTTTGTGATCCATCAGAGGCTCATTGGCTTCATCTCGTCGTGTTCTCTCTCTGTAGAGCTGCTGATTTATTCATCCTCCTCCTGTGATGTTAAATTACAGAACTGTTTTGGAAAATGTCGAAGCAGGACGTTCGCTTTGATCAGAGGCATTGTTCAAAATGTGACAAAACAAAGCTCAGGCTGTTGAAGAGTCCCTTCTTCACTTTCCATGCAGCCGTCTGTCCGGTGTATCGGCGGAGAGACAAACATCAGCTGCTTTCAGACGCTTCGTAACAATGGAAGCTAAGCTGACGTACTGTCTGTGTTTAGTCCTGTTTTTCCTGCTACTGTTTACCAGCAAATATTTCTGCTGCACAACGGCGCAGTTTGGTTTGAATCTTCACCCCATCTATCAAACTTTATTTATGTCTCAGTTTTCAAACAAAGGCCGTCTGAGCAGCTGACGAAGTTAAAGTAGATTTGATGCAAATTAATGCAAGAGGAAATATCTGATGGGTAGCTGAGATGTTAAAGATAAATAAAAAGGCGACACAATGAATAAAAATAACAAAATAAAGCCATGAAATATTCTATGAAGTAAATAGCTTATAATTAAATAGTTAAATGTGACAGTATTAATGCAAAAACGCCAAAATTATAAAACTACATAGAAATCTGAGTGTTTAGTTACTGGCACCAACATCCATAAAGAATAATTTAAGTAAAAAATAATAAATGTTTCTCAAGAGGCGTCTTTTGCAAACGTAAAAATCATTAAATCAGCAAAGTATTTCTTACATTTCTTGGCGCGACCATAACTGGCAAAGCTGCGACTTACTTCTCATATGACAGAAGTTCACAGAAATTAGCTTCATAAACAAAAAAAATGTTTTGTTCCAGACTTTAAACGTGTTTATTTCTGCTGTAAAGTTCAACATTTTAACATAGAGCTCTTTGGGGATTGACTCACTATTGGAGTCGACCTCAAGTGGACATTTGAGGAACTGCGGCTTTCTGGTATTCCAGCGTTGGGTTTGTTTTTCAGCCCTGGAGTTTGCTGCACAGTTGCTGTGATACTGAACTTTATACATAAAATACTTAACGAATATATATATGTTAATTGCAGTTGTTCCTTAATCTCAACCAGGTTGTTTTAGTTGTTGAGACTTAACCGAGAAAATAACCATAGATGTGCTGGGAGACAAAAAAAACACTCATATTTTAGGTTGATTTGAAGCGTACCACTGGTAATTACCATTTCATCTACCTGATTTGGCACTTTGAATCTGTCAGAAATGTAAAAGTCAAATTAGAATGCACAAAATGTGTCTGCTTTTGACCATATTGCACATTTTTCATCAGCAAATTGGGTTGTCTCAATAACAAATGATGCTAAATAGCTGTTGTCCTTGTCAGCAGCTCCTGCATGAAGCCAAAACAACCTTGCAATGTTAAACTATGGGGAGTGTTACGATCCAGCCTCTAGGATCAGCTGGATGTAGCAAAAAAAAAAAAAAGGTTAAGGTAACGCAAATGAACATAACAGAAGGGTGACAATACAAAAGAAGGTGGTGGATGTTGCTACAAATCAAAAGAACCAAACGAAGGCTAACAGAGTGTTGAGAGGTAGCGAACAAAACTAAACTCCTTCGCCAAACTTTAAATCTGACTCAGTCGTGCCTCAAAACACGAGTAACTTCTTCATGAGGTTGGGCAGCTGCTAACGGGAGTCAGTCTTCACCAAGACTCTCTCAAAACTCCCACACCACACCAGTAACAAGAGAAACCAAATCTTTGACTTTGTGCAGCAGTTTCAAGAAGAAAAACAATCCTTTCTTCCACCAAGAAACCTCCAGCAGAACCGGGTTCAGGGAGGCAAGCCGTCTGCCTCAACCCGTCGGGCCGAGGTGACAGAGAAAAGGCTCGCAGCTGTGTCAAAAGTTGATGAAAAAACAATTTCTGCTCAGTTTTTTACGCCTCGTGTGTAAAATAAAGGCTGATGCGTTAAAATAATCAGATCAGGTGTGTCCAGGTGGCGCTATGATGCAGAAACCAGTCGCAGGTGAACCCAACGTCCTGCCGAGGAATCCGCAAAACCGCCAGAGTTGGAGACAAAGTCATTAAAATATCACGGATCTAATCTGGGCTGTGAAGCGGCAGTGAAATGTCACAGCGGACCAGGGCTGCTGATGCTCGTTTAATTATCTCCCACTGTCACGTCCTGCAGAGTAAATCCACATAACACCGGCTGATGAAAAAGCAAATTTGCATTTTATTTGACAAACTTGTTTTTTTTTTTTTTTAGAATGTCACTCGATAACTTGGCTCATTTGGATGGAAACAGTGCCGCCCGCACGGCTCAGAGGGTTCGTACATCTGGGCAGAGGTTATGTTTACAACCCGGCTTGTTTAATTAAGAAATCTCTAAATCCTGTAAAGAGCCATAAGTGACATTTAGTGGAGAGTTGCAACAAGTAATTGGGTTTTGGTGCCGATCTGGATCTTGTTAAGTTATTTAACAGTGCAGAATGAGGGCCTTTTTTTTTCTTCTTTTTTTTAAACTTTATGACTGTTTTCTGATAAATTAATGCACTTGTTTAAGGAGTAACTTACTTTATAGACACTTGCATGCACCCGTAAACAACCCATCATATCCACAAATCCAGATTCAGGTCTCCAGTATCCCACTAACCTCCCTCTTCTGTCGACAGCTCTCATCTGTGAGAACTGGGAAAGACATGCTGTGTTTGAAAAAAATCAGCAAAATGATACCATGATACCATCCAGAAACACTGGATTTTCAACTTCTAGACAGTCTTTGATCGAATCATGTGCGACATGCAGGTCTGTCAGGAAAAACAACTAAACCTAAGCTTGAATTTTGCCTCATCCTACATGTCTCATGTAAATATTGTATATTCGAGTCTTAATATACCTATTTTTACGATTAAATATCCGCAAATATCATTAAGTATAAATACTTTTTGATCATTTAAATACAGCGAAAATGTAATTTTACTGTCAAATGTTGCAAAACAGCGAATTACCATTT
>NW_007577850.1:122070-125210 GCF_000690725.1 Stegastes partitus | reverse complement strand
ATCTTAGTTAACTCCTGGAAAATCTGGAAAATAACAGTACGTTTTTTTCCAAAAAGTCACCGTTGGAACATATCCAGCTATTTTCAGTGGTGGATTTACGCACTTGTGGTGGCAGAAGGGTCCATTGTTTGCTGATTTTCATTGTATTTTTAGAAAATAAGGAAAATGTAGATTATCCCAACACATATGCTTTACTATCACACACACACATGTCTATGTCTCTATATCTATATCTATATATTTGTATCTATATCTATAAGGAAGGTTGTAAAATGTAAACATGTGGGTTACGCGGTGCCTCCAGGAGTGTTACCACAGCCCTGCTCCGGTGCACAAACCTCCCTCTCGGTGTTGGAGGAGGGTCTGGAGCAGGTGGTTGGGTGGGCGAACACTCGGTCTGGGCTCCTCCAAGGTCGTGGAGGTCGGGCTTTAATGGGCTCGCCCGGCCCGCCCGTGTCAGCGAGAATCTCTCACTCTATTTATTGCCTCGGCCGGCTGGTTATTTCTCCGGGGCAGCGCTGGCACCGAGCCTTATTACCTCATGCTGCTGCAGGGAAGGACTCCTGCACCGGAGCCGCCTCCTCCTCCTCCTCCACTTCAGCTCTGAGCTAACGGCAGCAGAACAGGTTTCCTGGATCCAGAGACGAGGCTTCGCTTGCTGATTCTAGGATTCGCTCTAGGACCACGCTTCAGTTATGTGTTTTACCCTTTTTGAATTATGTGTCTGACAACCTCTTAAAGACAAAAATAAAAAAGTGAAAATGCACTGTTAAAAAACAAAAACAGCAAAAATCCAGCAGCAAGGATGCCAGAAAAAACACGTTAAGAACTGGAGGAATAGATACATGAATACATTTTTAAAAAGGTGAAAAGTAACAGCAGATATCTAGAACGTAATGTCATTTTTTAGCAATTTTAAATACGGTTAATGGTGTCATTTTACGACCATGCTTTGTAAATAAAGTAGTTTTTATAAATGCAGATTTTTGATGTTGACATTAGTGACAGTTTCTGCTTGTTTTTTTTTGTTTTTGTTTTTTTACAGTTAATATAAAAATAAAAGAAATAAATCAAAATAATTTTTTTTCTTAATTTAACCAAAAATGTTAAAATAACAGATAGAAAAATTAATTTACAATTTTTTAATCCTTAGTACACTGTTTTTTTTTTTCCAAATAAGGCAAATATCTGTAAAATAAATAAATATATAAATAAATAAATCTTTCACTGTTTTAATTACAATATAAATAGTGTAATTTTACAGTCAAACTGTGCAAAAGAACAGAATATAGTTTGTAAAAACCTTTATTTACAGTTTTGTGCTGTTTTTGTAGGTTTTACGTGTAAATTAATAGTTTTTTTTTTCTTAGATTGTACAAATTGTTATCTGTCATGTAACAAAACAGGGAACAATATGTTTTCAATCCTTGATACACACATTTTTGCTTTCAAAAAACAAATATTTATATTTTTATGTCTGTTTCTTCTGATGTAAATACAGTAAAAAAAAAAAAGTCATGATTTTGCAGTCAAGCGGTGCAAAAGAACAAATAACTTTTTGTTAGTATACAGATTTCTGATATTGACATTATTTATAGTTTTTTTACAATCAAAACAAGAATGAATGCTTTAAAAAACCAAGACAAATGTTTTTTAAAAATAAAATAACGGTTGTGTTTTTGTGTTTTACATTCAATATAAAAAGTAAAAAAATAAAATAAATATAAATAAAAATGTATAAAATAATAATACTCTTTCCCTAATTTAACCAACGGAGGAGGAAAACAATGTAAAATAACACAAAAAATAAATTCACAATTCTTTAATCCTTAAAATATTCACACATTTTCCCTTCAAACAAGGCATTCATTTTTAGATTTTTTTTTTTTTGGCTGATTAAAATAAAATAAAATAGTTTAATTTTACAGTCAAGTGATGAAAAAAGGAAACCCAAGAAAATACAGATTTTCGATGTGGAGCTTTTTATTTTTTATTTATTTTTTTGAACTTTTTAACAGTTTTTGTGGGTTCAACGTTCAAAGTTAATAGTTTTCTTTTTCCTACATTTTGCTAAATATTATCTGTAATGCAACAAAACAATGAGCAATTGTAAAACAGCAGCACATTAGTGCATAAATCCCAGTTAATACCTGTTTAACGTTCATTTCTTGCGCTGTCCTTCCCCTCTAACAGCCCCTCTCCTATCTGAAACCCGGTAAATGAAACGTCCGCCTCCCTGCGGCCCGGTCTCGGCTCGCTGCAGGTCCGCCAGGCTTCGATTGTGCAGCAGCAGATCAGGATTGCTGCTGACACGAGGAGCTGAGAGTCTGGATAATGTGGGCAGCGTTTGAAGTGTGGATGATGGGTGATCCTGCAGCAGCGAGGCTACAAACCCCCATTCATCCCTCAGATCACACACACTCTTTGTTTTTTTTTGTTTTTTTGGAGGGGGGCAGGCGATGGAGGAGGGGGGCTGAGGACAGGAGGTGTGGAGGAGTCTGCAGACTTCCTTTTAATTTAGCCAGCGTGACTTTCTTCCATTTTTTATTCTCCGTCTCTTCTGTCTCCGCCGTCCTCCTCGGATCAGGCCGAAATGAAATGCAGCTCCGGATTAGAGGGAGATCACTGAACTCCTCTTAAGCCTCCTCTCTCTGTCTCAATCTTTTTTTCTGTATTAGCTTCTCTCTCCCGGTGTCTGACTTCACATTTTTCTCTGTTTATAGCCTCTTCTGTCTCCTCTCGCGGCCTCTTTTGTCTCGGCTGCTGTCGGCTCTTTCCTCCGTGACTTCCCTCCTGCTGACGTTCTCCATCGCTCTCTTTGTCTCTTCATCTCCTGCTACCTCATTCTCTTAATCTTTCCTGCTCAGCCTCCTTTTGTCTTCGTCCGCCAACTTGCCTCATTCTTCACCCTTTCTCCGTCACATCTGGTTCCTCTTGTTCTCTCCGGCCTTTTCTTCTACTGTTCACCATTTGTTTCTTTAAGGCTCTTTAGGATGAGGATGGTGATGTTTTTCATTTATGTTTCTGCTGCTGAATTCTATATAAAAAACAAGGCGAAATAGTTGAACTGTATTGAGCAAAATGAGGCAGATGTTTGTCCAGAAGGCAGCTTTCAGAAGTCAAAAGAAACCCTTAATTAA
>NW_007577850.1:116578-121634 GCF_000690725.1 Stegastes partitus | reverse complement strand
GTGCTTCACGTTGGGGATCTTGGAAAGCGATAACATCTGAGCAGCTACAACATTAAAACTGCATTATAGCTTTTACCTGTTTTGTGAAAGTAAAAAGTAAAAAAACAAGTTGATTACATACTTTTCCTATCACCCTTCCTTCAGATTTTCATAGTGTGTTATGGATTTTTACATACGCTATATGATAAACTCTGATCTCTGGTACTTACTCTGGGGTTAAGGATATTTTTAGTTTTGCTTTTTCCTCACAAAGTCACTGCGGATTTGAATAATTTGCCTCATCAATAAGTTTGACAGAGGACCAAAGTTTGACCTGGATCGTTCTGTCCGTTGAAATTTTCCTCAGTTTTTTTTTTCTTTTGCTTCTGAGCCATAAAGCTCCATTGTTGTCAAACTGTGATTGAAAACACATTCATCTCTAACTTTTCACCACGCCTCCTCCTTGTTTATTAGCAAAGCGCCAAATATTCAGCTGGCCTGGGTCTCATTACTGCTTTGATCGCTGGACATGACAACAGTCGCTGGTGGCAGCTACATGAGTTCAGTGAGTGACTGGATGACGGGCCAGAATGAATGTTTTGGCTGGTTAATGTGCTCTCAGGGTCGGAGAATGTTCTCCCAGAACTGGCTTTTGAGACGAGCTGACAGAAATCAAATGTGTTTACAGTGATTTCGAACAGCAACACTGGAGCGTAAAGTGAAAAGCCGGCCGTGGCAGAGAGGGGGAGGAACGCGGTTTAAAAGCTGGGATAATGGTACGCGTTCTCGGATGATCTCTCCGGGGAGACGTTGGCAGCGTTGGGTTGGGTTGTTTGTGTGAAAAATGCCACAAATAGCCGAGTAACAAATGGACAAATGGAGCTGGAAGAAGAAAAACACAATGTTGGATTGGTGGTTTTTGAAAGTTGCAGTTAAAAGGCAGATGCTTCACAATCAGCCACTCAAAGATGAGGAAGACGGGGGTTTCTGGAGCTGCCCAACATGTGGTTCGGACATGAATCCAGTATAATTCTGCTCTCTGACACATCTACAGCTGTGTTTTGTTTTTTTCAATCAACATAGAGAAAACCTCTCCCCCTTCTTTTGACCACTGGCCATTTAAATTTCCGCAGTCAAAATCTGCCAACTTTTTAAACTTTAGTGCATATAGCATTCTGTGCATACATGAACACCATCTACATAATACTGTGTAGTTCTCCCTTGTGCTGCCAAAACAGCTCTGAATTGTTTAGACATGGATGTTGCAGTGTATCCTTTGGCTATTTTGGGTTGATGGATGGGACCTCTATGGATCAAGTTTGTTCCGGTGTATGTGGCGCCTGCCAAGTTTTTACAAAACCATATCTAAGAACCCTTAAACTGAAGTAAACAATCTTCTATTCGACAGACTTCTTGTGTAGATTAGTCAGAGAAATCGGGAGGGTTTCCATATACATTGCTGCCTTATTTTACCCTCTACCTTTATCAGCCTTCTAAGCTGTCGAGAAGCATCCCCACATCATGATGCTGCCACCACCGTGCTTCACATCATGATGCTGCCACCACCGTGCTTCACGTCATGATGCTGCCACCGCCGTGCTTCACATCATGATGCTGCCACCACCATGCTTCACAGTGGGGATGGTGTGTTTTTGATGATGTGCAGTCTTTTGTGCCACTAAACATAGCTTCTAGTCTGATGGACAAAAAGCTCAATTTTGACCTCCTCAGACCAAAGAACCTTCTTCCAGGTGACTTCAGAGTCTCCACATGTCTTCTGGTGAACTCTAGTCCAGATTTAATCTGAGCTTTTTCCATCAGAGTCTTTCTCTTTGTCTCCCATAAAGCTTTGATGGTGAAGAACAGACTACAGTTGTTGTATGAACAGTCTCTCCATCTGAGCTTGTACCTTCTTCAGAGGAGTCGTAGGAGTCTTGGTTTCCTCCCTCACTCGTCTCCTTCTTGCTCGGTCACTCAGTCTTTGAGGACGTCCTGCTCTAGTCAGATCTGTTTATGTACCATATTCCTTCCTTTTCTTCACGATGGATTTAACTGGACTCCAGGAGATATTAGTGAAATTTTCTGGTATTCGTCTCCTGATCTGTGCTTTTTATGAACCTTTTCACAGAGTTTCTGGAAGTGTTCTTTAGTCTTCATGGTGTAGTTCTATCCAGCAGTACTAATTCACAGGTGACTGGACCTTATAGATACAGGAGTCTTTATACGAAAGACATAAATTGAGCAGAAGTCTTTACCTCGGGTTAACCTCCCAGTGTTCAAACTGAATCTACGCACATGTCAGGAAGCGCTGAGACTTGGACTACCGCGCTGTTGGTTTTGGTGTTTTTCTGGGATTTGTGGACACAAAGAACAACACAGAACAACAGCAGCCTTATCCTTTAATATCTCTCTCTTAGGTTTTTTTTCTTCCTGTTGGCTCAGTCTCTCAGCCGGCAGCTCCCCCCTCCCCGGCTCCTTTAAACCTCAGCTCTCCCTCCTCCATCGCCGGCTTCAAAAGGCTTCACCTGTTAGTGCTCTCTCCTGCAGGGCACGTTTTCTCAGTTTCTTTGTGTTCTTTTTTCTCTCTCTCTCCTCTTTGGTATCAGAGAGCCTCCACAGTGAAGCATCTTATTCTGCTGACCACATCAGACAGGCCTGCCGCCGGGAGCCGGGGCATTAGGGGTGTTTCTGCAGCAGTAGGGGAGGGGTTCAGGGGTAAACGTGGGGTCAGGTTACCTGTCTGAGGGCAGCAGGTGAGAACGCAACAGCTCGCAGGTAGATGGGACTGATGTTTCTGCGTCGATTCATCTTCGGACCAGCTGCGCTCTTGAAAAATTGAGTTTGGCATCTGTTCAGACAAACGAGCTGAGAAGTCACGACGAGTGACGAACAAAGAGGAAAAACAACACCTGGAAAAATCTGGCAGGAAGGAAAAACTTACATGAAACAACGGTGGAATACTGTAATGTTAAAAAAACGTGAAAATAATGGCAAATTTCTGTAAAATAATCACATTTTTACCAGATTTACATACAACAAAACAGCATAATTAAAAACATATTTACCATTTTTTGATCCTTGATGTGCAAAACGTCAGCAAATATCTGTAAAGTTTATTTATTTACCTTTTTAAAGTGTAATTTTACAGTCAAAAGATGTGAAAAAACAAATTAGAATTTAGAAAAAAGCCCAATTTTTAACATTATTTATAGTTTTGGTTTCTTTTTTTAACTGTTAACGTGTAAATCATTTTTATTTTTCTGATTTTGGGAGGTGTTATCTATAATTTAACAACACATGGAAAACCTCACTCAAACTTACTCTAACTGCAGTTTTGGCCCTTTGTTCTCACAGCTATCATATAAATTAAGCCTTCA
Source organism: Stegastes partitus (assembly GCF_000690725.1). NCBI lineage: Eukaryota > Metazoa > Chordata > Actinopteri > Pomacentridae > Stegastes > Stegastes partitus. The sequence continues at coordinate 118,278 of NW_007577850.1, read as the reverse complement.
TTCTGTGGTTTTATTGGATATTAACTGTAGTTTAACAAAACAGGGAGAATCTATAAAACAAGTCCTGAACATACATGTTTTTGTTCTTTTAAATTCTGCCAAGTATCTGCGATATATTCTGTTTTTACTGATTTAAATACCACAAAAAGGGTTTAATTAAGGGTTTAAAGTCAAACATCGTAAAAGAACAACTTAATCTTTTTATGATAATACAGATATCAGATGTTCAATTTGGTCTTTTTTAGGTGTTTTTTTTTTCTGTGATTTTACCAAATATTGTCTGTAATTGAACAAAGCTGAGAAAATCTATAGAATAAGTAAAAAACATGATCAATTTTAAATAATTTTTGTCCAAAGTATTCATGATTTTTCCTACAATTATTGGCAGATATCTGTAAAACCATATTTTTGCAGATTTAGCTACCATTAAAAAAAATGTATTTTATAGAAATGCAGGTTCTTTTTACAGTCAACATGTAAATTAATATAGATTTTTTTTTTTTTATCACGGCTTCTTGAGGAGATCCGCTTCCTAAAACAGACGAATAATCAGCATTTAAAGTCCAGATTTGTGTCAGAATCATAACTTTATCCGTCGCTGCTTTCCCTCCATCGCTTCCCGTCTTCCTGAAATGAACTCATTCCAGGAGTTGGTTTCTGTCGGTCCGGACACGAGGAGGAAACTCAGCGGGTCATCGGGAAGTTTGTCGAACGTCTCGGCCACCGTCTTCGCTCCTAATGAGGCGATGTAATCCTCCTCTTCTCATTCAGGGCGACACAAAATGTTTTTGGCCTTCAGCGCTTCCCGCTGATGAAGGCCAGACGGCTTAAATTATTTTGTCTTCCGTGTAATAAGGAGATAATCTCATTAGGGGAGACTCTCGCTTTGATTCTCCGTCTGACGTGACCACCGCGGGTTTGTTCAGCTCCTCGCAAGTTCATCGACAGACCTTCAGCGCACAACAAACAAAAACTTCTTCCTTCAGCGTCTCGGGAGGTTTTTCTGCTTTTGTCGTCTTGGAGATAAATTCTTAGTTTAAACAGTTCTGTTTTAATTCTGATGATGAAATCTGAAGGACGTGCAGCTTTCTAGAGTTTGTCACGTTCAGCCTTTTTATCCAGACAATAAATCGTGACAACAAAAAACATAATCAGAGTAAATGTGTGAAACATAAAGAGCTAATTCCAGAAATGTGTTAGAATTTAGCTTTGATTACCTGCTGATATTAACAGCAACTTAAATTCATAATAAAAATGAGTTTTTTTCCTCACAAGAGATGTTTTCTTTTATTATGGTGGTTTGCAATGAAAACTAATTGCCATTTCTAAAAAATACTGATATTTTTAAGTGGATGTTATTTACACTTTGGGCCTGTTTCTTTAGCGTTAACATGTAAATTATTGCTTTTTTCCCTCTTATTTTAGTAGATATTATCTATATTCTACAGTCAAATGTTGTTGAACAATTTAATGTCAGTGTTGTTCGTGGTTCATGCCTCTTTTTATTTTTTAAGTAAATGTGTTAATTCATGTTTTTTTCTGTGATTTTTGTAGTTAGTGTCACTGCACATCATGTACAATTTTTAGTTTTCATACAGTCTTGGGTTTTCTGCACGTCTTTGTCGTAAATGGTTTAGTTTCATACGAGTCGCAGAGCTCGTGTCAACCAGGGTTACCTGCAGATTCTCCTGCACGAACAC
>NW_007577850.1:112487-115595 GCF_000690725.1 Stegastes partitus | reverse complement strand
CTGCACAAGGAGACAACTACAACCAAGTTTAATTCAGGTACAGCTTTTGATGTTTAGAACCACGGTCTTGGATCTTTTTGCAGGATGACGATGTAAGGTTACTTTCAAAGCTGGCTGGGGTGGTTACATCAGAAACCTTTGTATGTTTTATTTTTGGTGTCTTTGTTGGAAATAGTTTGATTCCACATCAGAGCTCGTCTGTAGTCAGAACCTTTGTGATGCGACATAACCGGCCTTTCTCCACGTAGCTGTTAAACGCACGCAAATACATGAAAGTAAAATATATATATATATCTTCACGTTCCTGAGCCAGAGTGAAACTGTGAACCAACACCGAGAACAGTTTTATAGGTTTGGTCAAGCTAGCGAGTGCAGATATAATAAATAAATAATAAATTGCAGCTTCCCTTCATGCAGATTTTGCGTCTTGACACATTTTAGGAAATTCAGTGTTGTGAATGCTGCAGGAGCACTGGGAGCAGAGTGACACTGCACAGAGAGACTACTGAAACAAAACTGGGTCTAGTTTCTGATATTTACACACAGTCCAGGATCTTTGCACCTGGTGTAGGTCTAATGGTTTAACTTCACACCAGTATCAAAGCTCGTCTCCACCAGAGTGAACAGCCTTTCTCATAGCCTTAAATGCAAAAAAAAAAGCGAAATAAAAATAGCTCCACATCTCCACATTCCTGTGAACCTGAGGTCTGCAGATTCTCCCGCACGAGCGCCGAGAACAATTTTATGGGTTTGATCGAATTAACGAGTGCAGATATATCAAAGCGTCGTCTGAATAATAAGCCGGTAATTGCTGCCTCCTCCTCCTCTCGCGGGGTCGGACCGGCGTTATCAGCTCTCGGTCTCGCTGCCTCTCGGCCTCCCGGAGCTGCAGATCTCTCCCAGGGCTTGTCTCCGTCTTATCTCGGCCTCACACTTCACGGAGGGGAAGTTCTTAGAGTTCTGGGCGCGATAGATAGCGACTGACCTGTCTGTTCCCTCTGAAGCTGCAATCTGCTAACGGCTGACTAGATTATCCCTTCGGTTGCTCGGAGAACGTTGCCGACTGAGGACGGGTGTCGCTCGCCGGCTGGCCGCCCGGCACCTGTTTCTCTTAATGAAGCCGCCCGTGGACTCGGGTGGCGGCGCTTTGAAGCTGTTGGGAGTTCAGGAAAGAGGCTCTCCGTGAACATGTCAAAGGCAGAGAGCTGACAGAAGTTAAACGACTCCCTCAAACCTCGCTGCCTCTTTTAAAACGTTTCGTTCCATCTTTCATTGACCGTCTGATGTCTGAAGAGTTGTCGCGAAGCAGCTAATCAAGGCGGAGAATCTTTTGGAGTGAAAAGCTGTTGAGTTTCCACTGATGGTTTCCTTTTAAAGTCGGAGCCGCCGCCTCCCTCCGAATCTTTTGTTTCTTTTATCAAAGTCAATCAGACTTTCGTTTGAACATTTCTCTTGCAAAATTGAACTGTGTGCGCCAACACCTGGGGATTTGAAATGCCTCTTTTCTTTTATCAAGCGTCTGTTGTTTTTTTTTTTTGTTTTTTTACTTCCGTCGCCGCTGGAAGCCGGAGCCGAGTGTCGGGCATCGCGTGAAAAATGTTGTTTCAGCATCTCTTGAAAATAAAGCAATCTAGAGAGAAAAAAGGTGTGTTGAGGTAGAGCCGCTTCGACGCCAGTTAAGCCCATTAGCGCCTTATCGGGGGTCGCAGTGCGTTTCATTTGCTGATTAACCCCCGATGGAAGATGTTCCACACCAGCAGGAGATGCTGGAGGTCGGCGTTTCCAGTTTCGGTCCTCTGGGACGACGGCGCTGCAGGAAAAATGTGCGCCGCAGCAGATTTGTCTAAGTGTGTCCGTTCTGGTTTTTGTCTCTGACAGATGGTGCTGCCGACAGCGGGGAGCTGGACCTGAGTGGGATCGATGACAGCGAGATAGAGCTGGTACGGACCCGTTCCTTAACCCGCCGAACCCCAACGAGCTCCTGGATGTTTTTCTGCTGCTGTCACGTCGTTTATCACCGCAATATATAAAAGTCCTGCACCTCTACGGAAACAGAAAAACCAGGAAGGAGGAGAGAGAGAAGTCACCATGACACAGTTCAAACAAACATCTGCACACATCAGACTTTGTAGGAAACCAGCGACACCTTTTTGAAAATAGAAACCTGAGATATTATTATAGAATCTGCACTTTCATCGGGAGTCTGAATCTAAACCTCTAAATCACAAAAAAAGAGAAATAAAAGTTGAGTTTCTTTGATTGTTGGTTTCTCCTGTTTCAGTAACAGCAGTCGAAAACTGCACTCATAAACATTTTAGGAGTTTGGTAAGAAAAAAAAACAGTTTGCAGTTTTGTCTTGTTATTTCACAAGATTCGTAGATATGGAACTTCATGTTTTAATCTTAATTTGCGACAGTTTACGAAACAGTTTCTGGACATTTTTCACATTTTTACTCACTGTTTGCGCTTTTTTATGGAAACAGAACACAAAAGAAAAACAAAAGTTGAGTTTCTTTGATTTGTTTCTCCTGTTTTCAGAAACTAAAACTACACTATTAAACTTTTTAGGACTTTAAAAGGCCCCGTTAATGTAAAATAAACTACATTTGTACTCACATATGAAATAATTTGCACTTTCAACTTATTATTTCATAAGAAAAAGGCCAGCGCTAAACACCAAGGATGCATAAATAAACAAAGACAAGGGCTGAATTAAAACTTAAATTCAAACAAATGAAAGATCAAGAACAAAGTAAAGAGCAACTCAACAGCCAAGAACAAAAATAAAAGAAGGAAATAAAACTTCAAAAGGGGATTTCAAACTTTTTTGAACTAAAATTAAAAAAAATAAATAAAAATTACAATACAGTGTTTTATGAAGCACTTTCTAAAACTCAGGCTTCACTCAGGTGTGTTTTTCAAACATTAAAGCAGGTAAACGTGTTGTAGTAGAGCCCACGAATAAAACGATAGCAAGAAAGTTTGTCGTACTTATCGTACACGTGGAGGTTATTCAGTGAAAACGAAATTTAAAATAGAATAAAAATTTAATTAATTAAAACAGCACGGACAAGTTTAGCAAAGTGCACACAAATTTAAAGAATAATT
>NW_007577850.1:82068-112441 GCF_000690725.1 Stegastes partitus | reverse complement strand
ATATATATAATTTTTAAAAATTCCATAAGAAACACCAGGATAGGCAGTTTAGAATAATTTCTAAACATGTAAATAAGCAGAATATTGGCCGGTAAATGATTTTTATTCATTTATTTTTTTCACGTTGACCTTAAACCAGAACATCAATCATCATTTCATGTTTGGAATTTGTTGGTTCAGTTGGTTAAAAATCCAATTTATGAAGCCGCATCAGTGGGTGAGATTAAGACTTAATTCAGCCAGACTGGGTTCCTGTGTTCCAGTGAGATAATTGGACTTCTTCTTCCTCTCCGCAGTATCTGCTGAATGACAAAGAAGTCAAAATCAAGACGGCGCTCTGGATGGCAGAAAACTCCGACTACCTCAAAGAGCAGAAAGGTACTTTCAGGATGCAACGGCAGAATTTAAACTTTCATTTGCATGCCGCGGCTGCTTCGTCCCGAGACGATGGCTTCCTTCCACTTTTTAAAACAGAGCTGAACCTCCGCCTGAACCCGTTCGGGTTGTGTTTATACTGAATGTTTTCTTGCTTTGTTTTTTTCTTTAGAGAAAGAGGCGAAGATAGCGAAAGAGAAGGAGCTCGGCATCTACAAAGAAAGGAAGGTAAAAACTTTGAGGAGGCAGGTTTCTAACCAGTCAGACAGAAAAAAAAAAACAAAAAAAACCTGCAAATGGAGCGTAACACAATTTGTCAGCCGAATCTGTTGGTATCTCAGAGCTATCCGACCGCCAGGACTGACCGCTTATCTACCCGAAATCTGCACCTTCCATCCTGTCGTGAGGCCAGTGATTCCTGCAGCTCTTCCTGTCTGTTGTTTTCTCTCCGTCGGACACCGATTGTTGCCGTGGTTAAAGGTTTGGGGCCAGGAGAAGACAAAAGAGTGCAGCGTTTTAGAAGAAATACAGCGATTTTGAGAGCCAAAAACCATCTTCCAGCCACCAAACCCAACAATTACTTCATTTAACTGAAAACTGTTTTTTTCAGATACTTCTCTAAGCGCTCGTGCAAGGATCTCAGAAAAACACAAATGGTATTAAACCTGTATTGTAATGCCAAATGCATAATTTCCTGTAATGGCTTGGATTTTGGTGTTGGGAATCATATGGTCAGTTTCCTAAATCCCGAAGCCACCAGGAAGCTATTATGTCCGACCAAAGATTAAGCTGGAATTATGATTCTCTGATGAGCGTATGCCGTCCAAATCTCAAATCAAAACAGAACAAAATGGACCTAAGCATCCATCAGATTGGGCTAAAAAGGAGGAAAAAAACATTTTGGAAAAGAAAAACGACCCCGTAGTGCACATTTAACCACGTCTGTACACCTACAGACAGCACAATAATACAACAAAAGGCGTAGAATAGCCATATAGTTTACGGCACTTTGTGTAAAACAGATAAAATAATGCCAGTAGAAGAAAAAACAGCCGTTAAGAGGTCGACTGTGTGGATCTAATGTGTGGTCGGACATATCAAGGGTACAAATTAGGCTGCTGTTTGTGTGGAAGTGCGACCTAAGTGTGGATAAAACCCAGTTTAATATGGTTGCTCTTGTATTTCTGGGCTCTGTAACATCTACCATCTATGTAATTATTAAGATAATCACTTATCTGTAGATTATTTTGTTTATAAACCTTCGTATCACAACATCCAAAAGCTCCAGGTAAGTCTTCAACTGTCACTCTTTGTGTAACGTTCAGTTTAGTGTCGAAGGCTGCTTATATGTAAATCAAAACCTGATTTGAATCGGGCCACCACCTCCGTCAGAGTGTTGTCCTTGTGCAGCGATGCTCTGCTCCTAGTGCTCCTGCAACACTTATAACACTCCTTTGAAATCCTGCATAAATCTCTTAAATGGTGTCAAAACAACAACTCTGCAACTTGAATTCCGTTTTCTCAAAGAGGAAGAAGTCGTAAGGAGGCAAAATTTTGTTGTTGCAGCCGATAAAAGTTGTGTGTTTTTAATGTGCCTGTGCAGAAACACAGCCGTGGAGTTCAGGTTATTTGTGCCAAACGTTCTTCCTCAGACGCATCAGAAGGTCACCTCCATGGAGAAGCTGCAAATGGAAACCATCCAACGGTCACAAAACATTTATTGATAGCATGAAAGAAGTCTGATTAGGAATGTCAACTGGGCATCATTTTTTAGTTGATCAAGGACGTGAAGCGTTACAGAAGTCTTTGTCATGGTGCCCATTGCTAGCTAGGAATGCTCTCTGCTAGCCAACATGAACTAGTCCGAATGACTGCCTGGAAATGGTATTGAATTGGGACTTGCTATCAGTAGATACTAAATGACTCGGAGTTAAAAATACTTGATCAGGACATCCCTCGTGGGACGTAGGCGAGGCATCGCCACTGCTTCCCAGAATTGGATTCTTGATGCTCATCAGCAACAAGACTTACAGCCTTTCTGTCATTCAAACATCTGATTGGACGACGCTTCACTTGACTGTCTACGTCTGGATTTCAAACCGGACCAACATGGCGACTCGCTAACTTTCTTTTATTATGAAAAAGGCTTGGCCAAATATTTCTTAAAACCTTTGAGCTACGAAATAAGCTGCTGAAACTGTCCTCATTTAAGATTAACAACAGCTACTTTGAAAGTTTTGTGAAAGTTTTTTGCTCCTCATTTGCATAAAGTACCTGAAACACAACTTTATGCTGATGAGGGGCGGGCAATGTGACGCCACGCATCTTGAAACGCAACACAACGCTGCCGGGATGCATTGCCGGGCGTTTCACATAGACAACAAATGGAAAGGGATGAATCCTTTGGACACATCCTGTAGTTGTGATTCACATTTAAGAAGCTGGAACCAAAACATTATTGACATTTTTGAGCAATAAATGACTGAAACATCGGAGCCCCGCCCCACGCTCCTCATTTGCATAAAGTAGCTGAAACACAACTTGGGTTGGGCAACGTGATGCGATGGATCTTGAGATGCAACTCAGCGTTGCCGGGATGCATTGCTGGGAAACTGATGAATCCTTTGGAAACACGCTGTAATTTTAGCTCACATTTGAGAAGCTGGAACCAGAAAACAATTAATAATGAACGACTGAAGCAGGTGATAAACTAAACGTAGTTTAAGAAAATCCATTAAAGCGGTCCGGTGGAGTCACGGGAACAGAGTGAGACTCCTAAATGCAAACAGACATCCAGTAAGTCCTGTGAAACTGGTCGGCTCTCATTTCCCATCAACACACAGACCCTCCGTTAGTCCCGACATCTGTTGGCTGGCTTTAACTAGCTGGATTAACTGCAGTGGAACAGACGTCTAATGAGACATGCGGCCTCCCGACAGCTCCGATCCGACCAGCAGCGTTCTGTCACATCACCAACCAGCGACTGAATAAATAAGTGGAGGCACCTTCTGTTTGAGCTGCGTGGAATCAGCATCTTTTACAAACCGGCTGATGGGCTGCTGCGGCAGACGAGGATTTTGGAGTTAAATCGACTGAATGAACTTTTAAGTAAAACTGTGCTGATGTGCTGCCACAGTGTCGCAGTGAGGTCGAGGTCAATGTGGAACAACCGAGTCCCGGCGATAACCCCGAGCTGGTGCTTTAATTGAGATAAACTGCAGATTACAGAAGGGTCTACGTTTGCCTCGGCTTCATTTTTAGACGGCCTAAATGCTCCAATAAGAACTCTGTCCTGATAACTTTTATCTGCTGGATGGAAGTGGAGTTTATTCGGCAAAGTCATACGAACTGGAAGGTGATTTATGTGTGCAGCCGCAGCCAGGAAGGTGTTTGTTTGGGTTTTAATCGAAGGTACAAAGACGAGGAAAAAACTAGAAAGAGCTAAATAAACAAACACTTTTATATTTTTAATATTTGTACCCATTGAATTAATTTTTCCAGTGTTTTTTGACACTTGAGTTAAAATATAACTTTAATCTATTGATGGGAGTGTTGGTACTAGTCTCAACCACTACGTTTAACTTTAGTGATTCATTTAAGCCGAGTAGTCTCTGATTTTTGGTCATGTGACTGTTGGTTGCCGCTGACTCAGTCGTAGTTTCTCCGTTGCAACAAGGAGCGCAGATTTTTTAGTTTAGTTTTTTACAGAATCTGATTGCTGCGAACAATTCATTTTTGACGATTAAAAAAAAAAAAAAAAAATGAAGTCATTACAGTGATTTTTGGATTTGGTTTACATGAACTGCTCTAAAAACACGATAATTTCAAGGACTGACATTAAGAATATTTGAAAACCCAACCTTTTTTTTTTCTTTTCTGTTTTTACAGTTTCTGTAACTTTGGCATTTTGCTTGTTTGTTTAAACAGTAACCTGCCTTTCTAACAGAATTCTAGTTAAAATCTCTTGAAAACTGGATTAAGAGTTTCTAGAAACGGACTTGGACTGATCCAGAGTACACTATTCCAGAGTAGGGCAGTAAATCTGGTAACCGATATTCATCTAAATTTGATAAATGTCACCAACGTGTCTCCAGAGTCGATGACCTTTAGCACCTCGTTCATGACGCCCCACCTGAGCAGGCTGCTGCTCTTCTCAGATGGTTATTTCCTGGATCATTTTGAGTGTTTTTCCACATTTGTTTTGTTTTTCTTTTGCTTTAATGACCTTTGTTTCTGTTTGAAACCTCAAAGAGAGGCCCCTCGAAGCGCCGCCCTCCGATCCGGGCCAGCACCGCCGACGAGGCCATCGAGAAGATGCTGGAGCAGAAGAGGATCTCCTCCAAGATCAACTACGACGTCCTGAAGGACCTGAACGTCAAGCCCGGCTCCAGTCCGGCTCGCAAGACCGAGTCCCCGAAGAAGGAGCCGACCGCCGCCAAGCTGACCGGACGCAACCGGACGCCGGCCAGAGCGCCGCTGAGCCTCAGTACGCCGCTCAGCTCGCTGGGAAAAAGGTCAGTGGACAACCTGATGAATGTGAGGCTTTAATGTGCCGACATGACCTCAAGATGATAAATTTAAGGACGCAAAACAATAAAATAATTTTAAAAAACGAAGCTTTTTTTTTGACAAAAGACAAGAAATTTTAGTAGTTTAACAGTCACTAGACCCAAACAAAGATTTGGACGAACCACAGAAAATCTGGTAACCGTCTCGGTATTACTGAACACAGGTTTTTAGGTACTTGGCCTCAGTTCTGCTGTGTTTTTAGTTTCAGTCCAGACTGACTCCATGATGTTGAGACCGATCTCCTTGTTCTCGTTGTGGTTGAAGAATCGGACCATTCTGCTCTGTAGGACGCTACGATAATGTCATCACTGGAGATATTCTGGTGTGAGACTGAAATGGAAAAGTCTCCGTAATAAAGCACTCGACTTGACTTTCATGGATTTCCACAAAATAAAATCTCCTGTGACAAAGCTCAAGTCAACCATCTCGTCTCCACGTCAGGGATCATCCTTAAGTCTCAGTCATCAATGACGTTCCTGCTGTTCCGTGTGTGTGAACGTCACTGTTCAGTTAATTAATAAACTCAGAGGAAACCGTCCTAAGAAGCAGCAAACTGAGCCTTTAGCTGCTGATAACATTTAATACACTCGTTATTATCGAATCTTATTGCTGGTTTATTCTGTGAAAAATCAATCAGCGCTGATTTTTTTGTACATGTACTTCAGTGACGGCTACGCTGGTGTTTTATGGAACAGTTTGGATCGCAGCAGGTTCAGATTCTCCTCTCACAGAGTTCAGTTTGTTCTGTTTCCGTCCTCAGATGGCGAACAGCAGTGATGATGTCCAGCCTCAGTATCAACACTTGGTTTTATTTCCTTCAGTAAAAAAGTGTCAAAATAGGACTGTATTGGAAGATTAGAGTGTTCAGACGATGATCAGCTGCTATCAGATGTTGGTAATAATGGTCCTTTCATTGTCTAGAACTTGTTCTGACCATCACACGTGCTGGTATGAGTCTTAAACCCAGAATGAATCAGTTTTGTGTTGTTTTGTGCGTCTTTGGGGCAGTTTTTTTCTCGTAGTGGTCATTTTGTGGTTATTTTTTGCCATTTCGCGTCTCTCTTTTCTTGCTCTTTGCTTGTTTTTCTAGTTTTCTGACATTTTGCGTCTTGTTTTTCCGGTTCTGTGTCTAAGTTGTCTTGTTTTGTTTGATTTTTGTCGCTTTTTTCTCATTTCGTGTCTCGTTTTTGTCGTTTCGTGCGACGTTTTGATTGTTTTACGTGTCTTTTGCATCTTTGACATGATCATTTGCTCCATAATATTGATGCTCAGAGAAAATGAACAGAAACCAGATTTAGATGGATGTGAACCTGATCTGGTTTCAGGTTCTACCAGAACTCAGATGTGTTCTTCCTCCTAAATGTCATGTGTCTATCTGCTGTGCTGATGAAGTTCTGAGGCTCAGAAATAATGTAATAAGTCCATTAAGGTGATCAATCTGGAGCCTCCTCTGTGGACTTCAAGGTTCCTGGAATATTCACAGTCTGGAGGTAGAACTCTGGTCAGTAGATAAAGAAGCAGCTGGTTCTGTGGGAGTCAGATCTGGTTTTTATTAACTCTCATCTGACTGTGGATTCAGTAAAGTTTCGTTTTATGGATGTTTTGGTTTGTGAAAGAAGCAGAACTCACAGTGAAGGAGTTTTGTGTGTCTCTGGTTGGTTTTGTTTGTTTGTTTGTTTGTTTGTTTGTTTGAGCGGACGGACAGAAAACGTGAGATCCGTCAACCCTGGCGTGGTGCTATACGGCTCTTAAGCCTATTTTAAACTGTATTTTTAAATCGTAATCCGGCTGATAATCCCCGTTTTCACTAAATATGTCCATAATCTGATTACATCTTGTTGTAACTTTAGCCAGCTTCTCGTATCCTAATTACCCAACACACACATTCTGTCACTGAACCAAACGCTTCTTCTTTTTTTTCTCTCTTTAAGGTTTCCACCATCTTGCGAGCATATTAAACGGCTCCGAGTAAACACAACCTCCTTAAAAATAACAGCTGCTGCCGTGTGCGAGGTCCTTCCACCGAAATCCGGTTTGGTGCATTTTTAATAAATATTCAATCCGCCGCCGAACCAGTTCGGATCGTTTAATCAGACGATCTCGGCGTTCCTTCCCTTTGTTAACACTTTTACCTGTCGTGTCAGCAGCCACTTTCCCCCCCTGATGAATATCACCCAGAGCACATAAATCCATATTTAATTATGTTTGGGCCCCTCAAACCGTTAAATAATCTCGAACGCAAACAGCAGATGCTCGATTTGAATGATGCCGAGTGTTTGCTCGGGTCTGAGGCGGCACCGGGCGCTTTTTCATCCTCCTCGTCAGGGTCAAACCCGGCAGCTTTTTGTTTTTTTTTTTTGTTGTTGTTTCTGATAACGAGGACGAATCCTGACTGCTGTCGCCCAAAATAATCACCTGCGACAAGCGGACAGATGCTCCCTCTCGTGTTATTTATCTTTGTTTGTTGCTTCCCGGCTTCTCCTGTGGGATGTTTTTTGGTTTTGTTTCCTGGAGATGCTCCTCGTCTGCGGACGGATCCACGGCGAGCCTTTCAGGCCGCTTTAATGGGTTTTCTGCAGCACTTTGTTTGGGGGAAATTGGTTTCCTATGGCTCTGTTTTTAAACCTCTTTGAGTTAATGTTGGTTTTAGGTGCCGTCCAGGAGGTTTACGGGGCTCCTATAGAGGCAGCTGTGCAGCGATTAGCAGGACGTATACCCCCCCTCTCCACAGCTCTGCGGTTCAGCTGCAGTCATCTGGTTGCAGTTTGCTCGGCCTTCGTAAACGTCGCAGCGAGCTCTGCGATTATTCGCTGCGTTCGGTCCCAGGCCCACCGAGGAGCCTGATAAGTCGGCTGTTTATTGGGAGTCTTTTTTTAGTGCCGGTTTCTTTTTCAAGTCGAAGAAAATGAATTTATAAAAGCGCTCGTTAACACCCCGCAGAGTGAACGGACAAAAACAACAAGCACAGACTCTTAAGGTTTGAGGACGTACAGTTGTTATAAAAAGACATAAAACCTTTTCTTTCTCACTGTCTGACATTAAGTCAGACTAAACTTTTCCAGTTTTAGGTCAGTTGGGATTACCAACATTATCTCTATTTGCTAAACGCCAGAATAACTTTAAAGTCAGAAGTTTACATCCACTAAGATGCCTTCAGACTAATTAGGAAAGCTCAGCTGATGATGTCATGGCTTTGGGAGCTTCTGATAGGTTAATTGGAGGCGCACCTGTGGCTGTGGTGATGTTATGGCTCAGGTTATGAGTCATTTTATACAGTGTGTGTAAACTTCTGCTTTCAACTTTTTGCTTTTTCCTTTACTTCTGCTCAGGTAAAAGACCAAATGCATCCATTTGTTTTTTTGCAAATGTGATATTTACATCCATGCTAGTGTGTGATGCTACTGTGTTAGCTGTAGCTATATCACTGCTTTAGTTTATTATTATTGGTTTATAGCTTATCTGACACAATCCACTGAACTGGTGCCGTGTTCCAGTGATAAAGCGTCTGTACCATTGATTTGATTGTTTTAAAATCAGCTGTTTATTAAGGACGGATGCTCATTATTAGTAATCTAGGAGTCAGGCTTAATTTTTGGATGCAAAAATAAAAATCCACAACACAAAAAAAAACAGGTGACAAAATTTGGTTGAAATGCCGTTAGTTTAATTAATAGAGAACTTTACAGAATTATTGGCTCTTAAATCTGTGATTACAACCATTCATCGATTAATTGACGAGCCGCCAGTTGTTGAAACAAACGCCGACTATTTATTATAACTGATTAATCGATTTGAATATTTTTTTTTTAATTGAAAGAAGTCAAAATTTCTTTGATTCCAGCTTCTTGAAATGTGAAAATTGACCAGTTTCTTTCGTCTTCAGTGACATTAAACTGAATATCTTTGGATTGTGGACAAACAACAAGACATGTTTCACCATTCTCTGACAGTTTATAAACCAAACAGCTAATCTAATATTCAGGACAATGATGAGCAGATTTGTGGACAGTGGATGAATAGTTTTTTTTGATCAAACACCTGCAAATCCAACGATGGAATTTAGCACGCCGACGTTAGCGTTTAGCTCAAAGACTTTTTGAAATGTGCGAAATTAACCTTCAGCAGCCAAACTGTGGATACCAGGATGTAAAGACAAACAACAGGGGCAAAAAAAAAACCTGCAATAAACGAGCAAAATAGCTGAAAAAAACCCCATAAAAGCCATCAAAGCTCCCGGCGCTGCAGCGTCTCTCTGGAGGACAAACCGACACTCCTCCGCTGACAACATGATTGATGACACAGATTATGACACATTACAGGCTTCCCGTTTAGACGGCGGTAATGTGATGCCGTATTGATCGCAGGTCGGAGGTCGGCGTCGCTTGCCGGCGGATCGGCAGTGTTTTGCTCGAGGGCACTTCAGCAGAGAGTTTGTTTCTGCCTGATGAGGCTGAAGAGTCCCATTCACCCCGAACACAAAGCTCAAGGACGGAGAGGAACTTCAGAACGACAAAATGGAAACTTGTTTTTGGAGCGAATCCTCGACACCGCGAGCGCACTGAAGGCTGAGCTACAATAACTCGTTCTTTTGTCTTTATTTTATCGACTGTAGCTTCTGCAAAGTGGCCTCTAGTCTTTATTTGGTCCCACTAACAGTAACAATTAACCACAAAACCCACCGGTGAATTTATTTTTCTTTCAAATCATCAAAATTGCACAATTCATCAGAGCCAAAAACTGTAAAAACAGAATAAAATGTTAGACTTTCACCTTTCCAGTGGTCTTTGAATGTGACATGTGGTATAGTCAGGACAATTAACCAAATATAAGCTTATATTTAATCAAATTTACTGTATAAAAGCCAATAAAAAACATGCAGTTCAATCAAGCTTAAAATAGTGATATTTGATCTAAAATCTAACTTAATCTAATTTATCCAAAACAGATTTTGTACAAAACTAAAAATTCTGCTCTCCTGAAGAAGTTGGACTTTGTGGTTTTATCCTCCAAATCCCCAAATTACACAATTTACCAGAGCCAGAAACTGTAAAAATGACTCCTTATTTTAAAAAAAAATACCAAAATAAAAATTTCACAAAAAATAAATCGTTTGTAGAAACCAGAGGTGGAAAAAAAAACAAAAATTCTGCACTCCTGAACAGAGGAGCCAGTTGTTGGAGATACATCCAGCATGATGGAACATCTTTCTACATCTGATGGTGGAACATCTTTCTACATCTGATGGTGGAACATCTTTCTAAATGTGTGCACAATGGAAACAAAACGTTTGTAGAGGCTGTAAAATATGACCTCCGTTTTAATGTATGGCTTTATGAGACATTCCTGAACTCTCTCTTCTTCTTCGTGGTTGTTCTGTTTCTGTAGAGCTGCAGGACTTTATGTTGCGGTGAAAAATGAACCATAGCGAGTAAAAATGTGACGGGAGCAACTGTTTGAGGTTCAGAGGGTTTGAAACAACCATCTATTTCAAATACGTCAAGAAAAGCCAAAACAAGCCCGATATAAAGACGGAGTGGAATCGCTTCGTGGTGACAAATAACCAAAGAGCAACATTTGTGAAAGAAAAAAGCTGCTTTTATTGTGTCTGATGGGCAACAATTCCAGGAAGGAGAAGCCGATAGTTGGAGAAGTCAAACTAAAAGCTGCGGCCGCTTTGACCTCGGTGTTTATCGGTGACAGAAGTTTGCTGTGATTGCGGCGGCGCTGAAGGCTGCTGGATTTGAGCCGCTCCAGTTGGCTAATGGCTGCTGTCAGAGCAACGAATCTGCCGGTTGGAGAGCCGTCATGAATGAAAGACCATCTCCGGTTTGATCTCCTCGGCGAGGGGCTTCACCGTCTCAGGTGTTTTTAAGAATGGATGCTCTTTCCTGGAGATTTTTAACAAAAGCGTCTCGTCAATGAATCATTGATGGTGGAATCGCTGGTTTAAATCATTCATCTCGCACTTTCTGTCTTTTCCTGAATGGAATCCGTCCATTTACCCACAAATCGCTGAACTCTGCACTTTGTCGCGCCCAATGCACAACAATGTTTTCAACCCCGGCAGGTTTTTTTTTTTTGGTTTCTACCCCATTAGGAGGAAGTGAATCCCCCCCACGGCCCCAGCAACACGCAGATAATCTCCCATTCTCTGCTAGCATGTTGCGCTGGAATGGGGGAAAAAAAAAATTAAGACAAAAAGTGATCTCAAACGGCGGCCGTTGAGCGCAGAATGGTTTCTTTCAGGCCGGCGGTCGAGGAGCGGACCGTTGCTCGGCCCTGAAAAGGTTGTTGTGCTGGTTATTGAAAAAGGGGAGAGGCCTGGTGTCGGGGAGACCCACCGAAGTGCAGGAGGAGGCTGCTGACAGTGCAGCCATTGTGCCTTGTTCCGAGGCCTCGCCGAGGGGCTACACTGAGGCTTTGTGCTGCTCCCGACTCCCCTCCCTCCGCCGGTTCCTCCTCCAGGCTGCTCCGCTCGAGGCTTGCAGATTCTCCTGGTGCTCCCGGTTTATTATTTCTCCTCTCCTGTGTGGCTCTTTGCAGGACTGTTGCTCAGACATCACAGATATTGGTATTAAAGTCCAGACAATATTGTTTGTGCAAATGTTGCCTCACTGGTAGGTGTAATAAGTTACGGCTTCGTGTTTCATTCAGTTTATTACTATCGTAGGCGCGTGAGCTCTTTTGGTGTTGCAGGTTATATTATCCCAGCGCCGAGGTGGAGCTCGGGTGGAGGAATGTTCTCGGTGTTTTGTTTGTTGTCAGCAGGAATACGCAAAAAAAAACCTACCGGGCTGAGTTTAATGAATGTTGGTTATGGAGATACGACGGTGGGCTCGGTGGAGTCGTCCATTCTAAGATATTGTTTTCTTGAACTCAAAGACCAAAGTGATGATTACATTCAGCTCCGATGCAAAGTTGTGTTACAATAATGTATTTTTATGCACATTTTGAGGTTTGGGGGAAAGTTGATGGAAAAAGCATCATTTGAAAGAAACTTGAGGTCTTTTTGGACTTTTGTTGGTCTGTCAGAGGGTTTTTGCAGTAATGAAACACAACACTGGCTTCGGTGGAGTCTTCTCATCTCAGGTGTTGTGTTCTTGAGCCCAAAGACCAAGTAAAGATTACACTCAGTTCAGATCCTGCTTCATTTATGCACATTTTGACGTACAGTGTTCGAAAATGTGTAAACTTAGCGCAGGTTGACGTAAATGTTTGTTGGTCTGTCACCAGGATTATGCAAAAACCACCATCATGAAACTGGATGCGGAGGTGGAAATAAAAGAAACTGTTGGAGTTGTCTTTCATATCTGGACCCCTTTATGGCTTTAAAGTTGCGAGATGCAGCGTTGGCCTTGGTGGAGTCTTCTGGTCTTAACATGCTTTCTTGTTGCACTCAAAGACCAGAATAAAGATTTAATTCAGTCCAGATCTAAGTTGTGCTTCAGTAATGTGTTTTTATACACATTTTGAGGTGTTGGGTTAAGAAAAATGTAATGGGAATGGCAAAATTTGAACAAAAGTCCCTGTGTTTGCATTGTCTCGCTTGGGAAAAAGTCAGTGCTTTGCACAGTTTGTCAGCGTTTTCTTACTATTGTCGGAGTTTGAGGCGTTTCTATTGGCTGTTTATGGTGGAGGATTGTTCTGGTGCTTTGTTAGTTGTTCTGTCAGCAGCAATGTACAAAAACTACATGAACCTTGGTGCAGAGGTGGAATAATCTTTGGAATTGCAAGATATCAGCCTCGTCTTCCAGTCGAATATATTATGTCATATACCAAACTAAAGATGACATTTAGCTCCCGTCTGAAGTCGTGTTTCAATAACGACGTCAGAAAACACAAAATTTGAAAGAACTTTCCCAAGTTTGCACAAAGGTTTTTATTACGGCTTAAAAAGACTGAATGATTTGTTTGGTTTGGCAGCAGTTTGTTCTTATTGTTGTAGGTGTGTGAGCTCTTCTGGTACATTTGTTTGTTGCTCTGTCAACTGGAATATAAAAAAACCAACCAGGCTGACTTTAACGAACCTTGGTGCAGAGGTGGATGAAACAAGGAACCATTTAAATTTGTGGTTCGGATCCAAATCACTGTATTTAAAATTGTGAGACACTACATTGGCGTTGGTGGAGGACTTCTAGTTTTAGATACTGATAGAATAAAGATCGTAATTAAAGGTTGTGATTGATTTGGCAGCAGTTTATCACTGTTGTCTGTCGTTATTCGTTAAGCTGTTTGTTTCTTTATGATGGACATTACATAGAATTGAAATTGTAGTGCAAAGTGAAGAAGAAAGTGTTTTGTGACTTTTGCTCGCTGACGAATATTGGTGCTAAAATGTGGACAAAATCCTGAAACACGATTCGAAGTAGCGCTGCTTGTGCATGATGTGTTGCCAGGTCCAACTTAGTAAGACTGCCGGTGCAGGAAGAGGACAGGAAGTTGACGCACTCAGATGCCATCAGAGTAACAGAAAAGGGTCTAAAATGGCACATGTTGGTTTACTTTATTGGTAATTGGTTTATAATAGTATCGGCACCAATATCTTCCCTGATAATCAGCTCCGTTTCCAGCTTGTTTCTGGTGTTCGGCAGCTAAAAACAGTCTGATGATCTTCACCATTTCCACCTTTTCTCCTCCGTCATCTCTCTTTCCTGTTGTCTCTGGTTCTTTCCATTTCCTCTCACTTTCTGTCCCGTCTTCTTTCTCCTCCAACTTTCTTTCTGTCAACTTCATCCCACTTTTTCATCCTTGTTTTTTCCTCTCTCTCCGCCGACCTCCTTCCTCCTCCTCCGCCTGTCCTCTATTCCGTCGCCTACTTTTCTAATCCTCGCAGTTAAAAGCCTTCAGCAGCAGCCACAGGCCCGTTGTATCGCTCTGCACCATCAGGTCTGCTCTCGCTTTTGGGCTTTTGCAACTCGCTAACGAGTTCTTTGTCTTTCTCTTTGCTTTCTCTCTGTCATTTTTTCCCCCTTCCCTGCTTTGTCTCTTTCATCTCCGTCTCTTGATCTCTCTGCAGAAGTGTTTGCACTTTACCAAACACGCTGTAAATCCGCCTCGCTCGGCTCGGAGCGGTTTGACGGCAGGACGCGAAAATGAGCAGCAGATCGGTTCGCGGCGACGAGTCTGATCGGAGCACTTTGAGTAAACAGAAAGCAGCAGGGGTGGAACGCTCCGCTGACATCTTTCGCCACTTCTTTTTCTTTTTTTCTACTCTTTGCTTTTGAACTGTAGTGCCAGAGATATCAGTTGGTCGTCCTTCACTCGTTCTTCGGCTACTTTTGATTTTGCGTAGTTCTCATGTTTGCTCAGGAACCTTTCAGGATCTCAGCAGGTCAGGAACCAGAACATTTGTCCGATCCCAACAGCACTTTAGAAGCTCTTTCAGGGCTGATTTTAATGGAGAACAAGCAGTGTGTTCTTGAAAAACTTTCCCAGAAAAACTGCTGTGCAGGTTTAGACACTGATTGGTTAAACTTGGGAAGGAAAAACGTTGGTTAGTTAAACTCGAGGAGGAAAGAAGCAAATTGGTTTAACTTGGAGAAGAAAAATGCTAATTACATAAATTTGAAGAACAAAAAAGCTGATTAGTTAAACTTGACAAACACAAATGCTGATTGGTTAAACTTGGAGAAGACGAAAGTTTATTGGTTAAACTTGGAAAAGACAAATGCTGATTGGTTAAACTTGGAAAAGACAAATGCTGATTGGTTAAACTTGCAGAAGAAAAAAATGCTAATTGGTTAAACTTGGAGAAGACGAAAGTTTATTGGTTAAGCTCGGAAAAGACAAATGCTAATTGGTTAAACTTGCAGAAGACAACCTTTACGAATTCCTTCATAGATTTTCACACTGCTGCTGTTTCTTCGCTGAATAAATCTTAAAGTCCTTGTCGTTTATCAAAATATTCAGGAGAAGTCACTCCTTTCCTACGATATCGGATGTTTCTTTGTGCACCAAAGTAAGCTGTCGTGTTTTCAAATGACAGAAAATCGTGTAGTTTTGACACTGCAGCCCACTTTCTACGACAAATGAACACAAAATATTGGTTTTCCTTCTTATTGCATTGATTCCAAAGACGAGTTCGCCCGGTTTACCTGCTCTTGCAAGTAGACGCATGTATATGAACGCTTCAGTGAATAAAATAGTTCTTCCTGTTTGGCTGAGTCATGCAGTTTCCCACCATCATGGTTCTGACGTTCCCAGATTCCAGACAACCGACCCTACATACGTATGAAGATAAATCTCTACTGTCTACTTTGGTTCATCATTTTTTCTTCGATATAAAGGCCAACATTAAAAATCTGCTCCTGTTATCGCACTAAATGATGGAAGATCTGAATAGCTGAGACCGTTCTGAAAAAAAATCCAGATCTGGCGTGCACGGTTTGCTCTCATAATCACCGAGATAAGAGCTTAAAAATAAAGGTAGTGAAATTACCCTGGAAATAGCCGAGGGCTCGCCGGGTTAATCGTCTCTGTGTGGAAATGCAAATCGCAAAAACGCTTGAGGAACTTTTTTTTTTTTTTTTAATTCCTGGGGAAGCTCGGATTATAATTCTTGGGAAGTGAAAGCGCCTATATCTTCTGCTTCCATGTATTTCTGGACTGGAGGTGTCCCTTGGTTTTAATGCAGTGATCGCTGCAGACTCCATGTCTCTGGGCTTCGGCTGCCTCTCTTTTTTTTTTTTTTTTTTCCTCTTGGCTCGTTTCCCTCTGTTATCTTGTCGTTACCCATTTCATCCACCCCACCCACACGGTTTCCTCCCTCGCTCTGGATTCCCACCAGCCCGGCTGCACTCGCTGTGCTGGACAGTCTTTAGGTTCAAATGTACCATGCACTCATTCACGTCTCCTCCCACCCCCCCTCCGCCTCCGTCAGCCAGATGCCAAACAGACCCTCCCTGTTCCCTCCGTCCCCACTGGAGGATGGAAAAGCAGTCTTCCAGAAATAGCCCAGATAATTGCCCTCCAGTGATATTTTTTCCCCCTCTCAGTCACTCTTTACACTTCCTTCTTTTCCCCATTCAAAGCCCGTCTTCTCTTTTTAGAAAAACTTGTCTGATTCCAGAGCTTTTTTTGGGGGGGAAAAGAAAAGAATTCCTCAGTGCATTTTTGTCCTCAGAGGCAGCGCAGCCGGGACGACCGTTTTGGTCTGTGTTGGTTTTCCAGAAATGTAAATCTGAGCCACAGATTCAGCCGGCGCTGGAGAAAAAAAACAAAACAAACAAACTCAGCAGTTTTCCAGCCAGATGTTGCTGCTGCCGCCGTCGAAGGCAGGAAATGCTTCCCATTTCAGGTTTTTCGGAGCAGGTGTCACGAGAAAGTCGAAAAAAAATCTGGTTTAGAAACCTGGACAGAAACGGGGGAGAAGTGACTTTGCAGCAGCAGTTTAACCTCCAACCGCTCAGGAGGGGAAAAGACGAGGTCGGACTCTGGATCATAGTTTCCTGCCCGACACACTCGATCGCAGAGGATGTTTTCCTAGTTAAGCGACCAGCTGTGTTAGTGGAGGAGGTATAATTTGTCTGTGGTTTGCAGCCCCTCCCTGTAAGCCTCTGATCCCCCCCCCTCTCCTGCAAACTGTGACCAATGAGCCGTCGGATGCTGGTGGAGGTTAGCAGACGGACGGACAGAAACCAGCCTCCGCCCTCCTCCACGGCCTCGTCCACGTGATGCTGCTGGTGGCACATATTGCTGATGAGATTTAAAAGCTGAGCTTTTCAGGAATTAAGGGTTCAACAGTTTCAAAAGCTAGTAGTGCAGTTTTGAGCCTAAACGAGCATCGAGTCGGGTCAGCTTTGCTTATACAGACCCGCATGAAGCAGCGTGTCGTAAAATGTAGGAAACAGGACTTCATCTGTCATCATTAATCAAAATGAACCAATTAAAATAAATTCACAGACAGCGCAGAAGGTGTCAGAAAATGGGTTGTGAATGCAGTTCATGTTGGCGAGCAGAGAGCATTGTGGGAGTTTAGCTAGCAATAAGCACCATGACAAAGACTTCAGTGATGCTTAATGATCTCCAGCCAGAGCTCACATGTTGAAGATGGTCTGTAATTTATTACAACATTCGTGTGAAGTGTTAGCTAATGTTATGGAGCCATTTTAACCTTGAGTTTTCCTTAACATAAATCCACAGTATCTGCTCGGCAACTGAATAGCTCTGTATTAAAAACAAACTGTACTTCTGCCTCCAGTCAGTTACTTAATTTTTCGTTGGTGGACCAGAATCTTGTTGTAAAGCTTCGGTAGGACGCTGTCTGAATTGTGGAGTTAGAGTTTGTGGCTCCGCAATCTCCAAAAGATGGAGACAACCTGTATTCTCTAGATACATGTTAAAAAATGTGTTGTAGATCAGCTGCAGTACCTGGTTGTTCCACCAGGTGGAACCTCTTAATACTGTAGAGACCAGAGGAGGTGTCACTTGTTGGCGAGCAGAGAGCATTGTGGGAGTTTAGCTAGCAACAAGCACCATGACAAAGACTTCTGTGATGCTTAATGACGTCCAGCCAGAGCTCACATGTTGAAGATGGTCTGTAATTAATTACAACACTCGTGTGAAGTGTTAGCTAATGTTATGGAGCCATTTTAACCTTAAATTTTGCTCGATAATACACAGTTCAAGTAAGTTAGAATTGTTGAGATAAATCCAGAGTATCTGCTTAGCTAACTGAGTAACTCTGTTATGCCTTCTATTCTCTAGATACGTGTTAAAATATGTGTTGTCGATCAGCTGTAGTACCTGGTTGTTCCACCAGGTGGAGCCTCTGACTGTTTGATGCTGTAGAAGCCAGAGGAGGCGAGCAGAGAGCATTATGGGAGGTTAGCTAGCAACAGGCACCAAGACAAAGACTTCTATTGTAGATAATGACCTCAGACTGGTGTATTTTTAGTAGTGTCCCACCACAATTTGTGCTCTTCTTTTCTGGGTTGTGGTGAGGGTTAAGGCTAGCTATATGAGATATATATTTCTCAAGTGTTTATGTTTGAAAAAAGGCCACTTTATAGTAGCGTGTTTGTCATTTAAGTGTTGTGTTTGGGTATAGCCACAACATCAATACATGCAGGTTTTTGTACTGTTATGAGGGGAAAAGCTCGTCCAATGTGACCTGCATATACTTTAATTTACTTTGTTTAGTTTGTCTTTTGGGGACAACATGCAAAACACAACAGCAGTAAATCTGAATGGTGATATAAAGCAGAAAAAGCAGCAATTCCTCTAAATTAAGAAGCTTGAATGAGTTTATCAGGCAGATGAATTGTCAAAATGATGAACTTTATAAATGGCTGGGATTTAAAGGCACGTTGTCTTTGGAAAATTGGCGAAATTACACCATTTATCAGAGTCAATGGAATATTCAGACTAGTCTAGCGTGACCTTCAAGGCAAATTACCCAAATCGGAGCTTCAAATTGAGATTTTTGATTGAAATCAATTCTTTATATTTAAGAATTCACTAAAAACAAACTATTTGCACTAATTACATTCTGTAAAAAATGAAAATTTCGCAACAAATAAATGAGAAACTTCTTGGTTGAACTGCAGGCAGTGTTTCCACAGAACGTAGAGGGGGGGATGTGTTTGGTTCTAACTGTGTTATAATGCACAGACAACGTGTGAAGATACATGCAGCACGGTGAAACATCTTCCAGAGTTTGTAGAGGTTAAAAGTAAAAACTCTTTAGTTTGTACAGCCACCGTTTTTTTTTCCTAGTAGTGATAAAACCTGTGGATGTTACCAGGATCCAAGTTTTTAATCAAAGAGATTCAACTCTGGGTTTATTTTTCTATACTTTATGGGTTCTCTGTCCTTCTTCATGGTTGTTCTGGTTCCACAGAGCTGCAGGACTTTATGTTGTGGTGAAAAATGAGTCCACAGTGAGGAAAAATGTGACAGGAGTGAAAAACGGTGGCATGAAACACAGAAAAGCAGCAAATCCTCACATTTCTAGATCCTCAATGAGTTTATGAAGCAGAGAAATAACCGAATTGTTGCCGACGACTGTTTTGACGCCCGTAGATTTATAGAGAAACCTAATTTAGATCAGAAGGGAGGAAGCGACACACGAGCAGCTTTAAATCCTTCGCAGGACGTCGCGTCTCGATGAGATAAAATAAACGGAGCTCTCCATTTCTTTGAGTTTTCCTCGCATGCAGGCCGGCGACGCCATGGAAACGCTGCCGATACATAAAGCGCCGCCGAACGTACGTTTTCATTCAGCTCTTTAGCTCCCACTGTCATCCACAGAGATGTTCAGATATTTAATCCCTCCGCCCTCCTCGGTTCTCATGAGGCGAGCCGAGGAACGAGAGCATCCCTTTGATTCTGGACATCCGGCTCTGCGCTCAGCAGCGACGGCAGCGTTTTCCCTCCTCCAGCCAAACAGCTTTCAACGGCCAAACCTTTGTTCTCCGTCGCCTCGCGCTGTAACTAATGGGGCAGCCGGGGCTGGAATTTTTTTTGAGGGGGAACTCTAAAACTGGGCCATTTGGAAAACATCCCAGTTTTTATCCACGGCTTAGCCGCGGAATAAAGGAGCGAAAACAGCCCAGCCAGCAACCGAAAATGTTGACACTAAAGGAGCTGATAGCATTGTGGCGGTTCGCGGCCTCGCGGGGCCACGAGGAAGCTTAGCAGCCCGACACTTCCCCCCGACGCCAGAATACTTCCTCCTTTGTCCCGCTTTATCTTCCCTCTCAAGTTCGCTCTCTTAAAACCCAAGATGATAGTTTCATTTTTACATTTTATTCCCCCTTTTCCTGCTCAGTTTTATTGACACCATCCCCCCCCGGCTATTGCCAGTTGTCAGCCAGTGGCTAAACGGCCTCCCTCAATCGCCTTTTCAGCTCAGGCTTAGTCTCATTGGCAGTAAGCTGATTAGGAACGAGCCGCTAAGCCCGGCAGAGACTGATAGCCCGAACGGAGAGAGTGGATGAGTGAAGGAGGGCGAGACGAGAGGCAGAGGAAGCCGGCGAACGGATAGAAAGTGAGACGGGAGGCTGAGATTATTAGATGGGACGTAAAGTTTTGCAGCGTGACGCGATTTAAAGAGGAAAACCTTCATCCCCCCGTCCTCGTCTTCATCCCGTTCCCACCGCGATGAGAGAAAACGAGGAGGGGGGGTGGGGGGATGAAGGAGAGGCCGTCCTGGTTTGACCTCAAGCAGCCGAACGAGATGAAAACGACAGAATGTGCTTTTTTCTGTGATCGAGTCTGTCGAGTGCAAACGGGAAGATGAAAGAGGCGAGCGGAGGACGTGAGCGATCTCCAGAGTGGAAACGTTGCATAAGCAGAAACGCAGGGAGAAAAAAGAAAAAAGGCCGAGTTCTGGGGTGCAGAGAAATGTGCAGAATCACTGAAACGTCAAACGGTGCAAATAAGGTTCACCCTACAGTAATCAGATTACTTCTGACTTGAACATCCGAGTATTTACTCTGATGTCAAGTTAATAACTGACAGTTTAGATTCACTGTATGTTGAAAATACACAAACCCAGGTGGAAAGTCAATGCAGCAAAATGTTCAGACTCGCTTTAAACGTCAAAAAATGCAAAAGTGTTTCATAGTATAGTAATCAGATTACTTCTAAGGTAAACAGTCGAGTATTTACTTTGACTGAAAGTTTAGATTTAATGTGTTTTAAAAGGACAGAAGCCCACAGAAGAAATTCAGTGCAGCAAAATGTGCAGAATCACTTGAACATCAAAAGATGCAAAAACGTTTCGCATAATAGTAATCAGATTACTTCTAAGTTGAACAGTAGCATATTAACTCTGATGTCAAGTTAGAAACTGACAGTTAAGATTCACTGTATATTGAAAATACAGGAACTCACAGTAAAACTCAACGCAGCAAAATGTGCAGAATCACTTCAGTGTCAAATGATGCAAAATAGTTACACCTTGCAGTAATCAGATTACTTCTAAGGTAAGCAGTAGGGTATTTACTTTGACTGAAAGTTTAGATTTAATGTGTTTTAAAAGGACAGAAGCCCACAGAAGAAATTCAGTGCAGCAAAATGTGCAGAATCACTTCAGTGTCAAATGATGCAAAATAGTTACACCTTGCAGTAATCAGATTGCTTCTAACTTGAACAGTAGAGTATTTAATCTGATGTCAAGGTAAAAACTGACAGTTTAGATTCACTATATTTAAAATACAGAAACCCACAGTAGAAACTCAACGCAACAAAATGTGCAAAATCACTTCAGATGATGCAAAATAGTTTCTCCTCACGGTAATCAGATTACTTTGAGCACCAGGGTATTTATTCTCATGTCAGATTAAAAACTGCATGTTTAATCATTATACAGTCCAAACAATTAGATATATAGATGGATAGTGACTCATGATAAAGTCAGTACCTACAACAGGCTTGGTGAGGATTTTTTAAAAATCTTTTTTTTTTTTTAAGAATCTGAAACATTTCACTGCAGACATTTTGGTAAACACGTGACTTACTGATGCCTTATCTGGGGCTTTATAGCTAAATAAACACTTGACATTATCCTTCAAATATTTGCTCCCAGCTGCATCAGTGTGTGTTGGCGTCTTATGAAACCGTTGTTTATGCACAGATTCGACTACAAACCGCGACTCGACTCTGCATCCTGACCCCGGACCAGAGCTTTGAATGGAGGCAGGGAGCTTTTTATAGAAGGTTAAGAGGGGACACGGTGTCGGAGGAAAAAGCTGTGACCTCCTCACAGAGGTGAAGGAGGCAGGAAAAGACCAACGCAGACAGAAAACCGTGGCCTTTTGGAGGGCGAACGAGGAAAAAAAAAATACAACCTGAGACACTTAAAACACTCCAGAGAGCCGATTTGTGATGAAGCAGTTTGAACCAGTTGTTCCTGGACGTCGTGAGCTTTAACCGAGGTGCTTCAGATACTTTACAGAAGCATTAACGGAGACAAACGCATCAGAGAGGTGCAGTAAAGTAGAATAAAACCAAAAGTTGTCAAACCTGGTTTAGCTGGTCAAGGTGAGCCGCGAGCTGTCAAAATGAATAATGTCCAGAGCAAAGTGACTTTTTGTATCGGATTTACCTGAAACTGAGTGAAACCATCGACCTACGAGGGCCGTTGCTAAATATTAAATACACTGGTGAACACGTTCAGTCGCACTGTTTTTAGCTGCATGTGCATCCATCAGGAGGTTGGGTGAAAACATTGGACACAAACAAGACTTTAAACATGAACTAACGCTGCTTTTTTAAATTCTAATGTATAAACAACCAGCTTTCTCCATTGTGTTGGCTTAAAAGTTGATACGTGAAGATTCTCAGTCATCCAGGTCGTGGTTGTTCTCGTATTTTAATCGTAGCAACTGCTTGAGTTCCTTGACGACGTTCCACCTCTCATCCAAGAGACTTCATCACTTCTGACTGACTAGTTGGGCGTTCCAGATACTTCTATCCTTAAGGAGCCTTTAACACTTGAAGGATATAAGTATCTGGAACTCCCGACTAGCCTCTTGGATGAGAGGCGAAACATCTTCAAGGAACTCAAGCAAGTCCAGCAGCTACGATTAAATTACGGGAATGTCGCTGATTAATAATCTTAACATCGCAGATTCGCGATAAAGATGGAGAAGGGGCTCCATCAGTGGAGGCGTGTTGCTTTAGATTTGTGAGTTTGATGCTAATCCGACTAAAAACAGAACACGTGATTCACTTTATCCTTTGTTTCAGTGATCGCAAGGCAAGAAGAAGTGTCTGATTTGCTAATGAAGTGCTGACAGGACACAAACGCAACCAAAAAAGAGAAGATCCCAACCGGCTGGAGGTTTTAAAAGAGGAAAAGAGTCGAGTGAAGGACGAAGACGTCTGAGGAAACTGTATCAGCGTATTATTTCTCGCTCTTCCCATTATTGCCAATTTGGCGTCCAGAGGTCTGAATATCTTTTATCGGGATGAGGCGTCGGGTGGAGGACGAGGTGCCGAGGAGGCAGCGGGGGTTTTTCAGTCTGACTTTCAGAGCAGATTAGAACAAATAGAGGAGGAGGAGGAGGAGGAGGATGTTCAGAACACGAGGATCCTTTTGAAGACACGAGCTTTTCGCCTACAGTGAGAGGTTTCTGCTGTTTCTCTGCAGACGGCCGGAAAAATCCACCCGCTGTAAATGAGCCGGGCTTGTTTGTTTCCTGAACTTTAATTTGTCTCGATGCCAGAGATGGATTTATTCTTAAAATGTGCCCAAAAAAAAGGACTTCAGGGAGCCGCGTTTTTATATGGAGATCGACGGGGAGTTAAAAAAGCATGTTGGCTTTAAGAAATCTGCAGAATTAAACCATTTATCTGAACCAGAAGCTGCACAAACTGAGAGAATTATCCAGGCTTCAACTTTTGGACGCTCCGTGAACGCCTCGTCTGCGGTTCAGTCTGGAAACAAATCGGGATGTTTAATAAAAATCACTTTATTCTACACGTCTCAATTTTTAAAAATAGCCAAAAATAATCCTTTTGTTCTGTTTAGATTCTGTAAAAAACATAAAATTCTGCTTTTATAAACGCAACCATGAAGCTCTTAGCGACTCGGCTGGAACAAACGGTCACATGGCAGAAATTGAGAAGACTTTTTGTCGGCTGAACTGCAGGAAGTGTTTACAAAAAGCAGAGGAGACGGAAACTAATAAAAAATACAAATCAAATCAAGTTTGTTGTCATTTTGCTGTACATACACAGTAGTTCAGGCAAGATGAGAGATAGCGTTTCTTCAGGATCCAAAAGCAATTTAAATAAAGAAGTGAAAAATATATAGAATAAATATAAAATAAAACTTAAAAATATCTGTTTATGATGATTTATGAATATAAAATATTTTGTTCCAGTGTTGGTGGCAGCTTTGGAGAAATCTGTACTAAAATAATTAACTAAATGTATTATATTATTAGAATTTCTTCTTAACTATGGTATTTTGCAGCATTGGTTCACATTAAACATTCTTTTTTTACTCATATTTATAGCTGTAAAGTTTAGATAAACAAGTTTTTTTCTCGTTTAATCTGCTGCTCTTGTTTAAATGCACATATTTTTTGTGTGTTTAAGAGCAAAAACAACAACAGAAGTCGATGTTGCATCAAATCATCTTGAAACCAAAGAAGTTCCGACACAGTCCAACCAAACAAGCAGCTCAGACGTCAGTTAAATCAGGATTTACTAAACACCGGGCAGCTCAAAGTGGCGCCAAATTCCACGTAAAAATTGTCATTGTGTGCTTCCTAATAAACGTTGATGGATATCGGTCATTTTGGGAGCCAAGCGTAACGAGCAGCGATTAGCTCATAATTAGCACCAAACTGTGTGGGACTTTAGCGGAAATGCAATTTACAGCTAATTTTTAAGGGGATCATTACGAGTTTTTAGGAATTAGCTGGAAGGTCTGAGGGGATCCATAAAACCACCAGGTGCAATCAGTCCTGGAATATGGAGATGGTTTTGTATTGGTTTGGTCGGTTGTTGGCGACGGATACGAGCAGCTTTTTGATTAAAATGGTGCCAGTGGGTTCATTAAAAAACAATATTTTCTGGTTTTCCTTTGGTTTAATCAGATGCAGCATCAAGAACACAGTTGGATTCAGAGCTTCCCCTCCTCAGATCAGCAGCAGCGTCATGTTTTGGGGGGTTCCTTGATGCATTGTTTTGCTCTTCGGGGGGCGTCGGTGATTTATACGTCGTCAGGAGCCACTCCCTGCTGCTGTAAATGGTCGCCGTGGTGATGGAGGGCTGCCGAAAAGTCTGCCGCCGCGGGTCGCCGTTTGACCTCCGACCTCCACAAGCGACCGCAGCCGGTCGGATTAATGAGTACTGAAGCCTCGCCGCTCCTCCGGGACCACGTGTGATGAAATTTACACCAAATACCGTTGAAACTATCGGGCAGTGAAGGCACCTTTGCTCACCAACCGAGGAAAGAAAATCTGAATATTTGTCCAGCAAACACTTTAAATTCAGCCCAAATTCGTTGAGAAAACTAAAGGGAAGTAAAATACGTAAATAAAAACAGGAAGTTACTGGCGTCAAGGAGAGAACTCAGATACATGACGTCATAAAAGTAAAATAGAAAAAGCTTAGAAGGAACAAATGCAGCATTCTTCCAAAGGGCTGTTGCTAATACTGGAAGTAAAACAGTGGTGGTTAATATTTAACTACCTACATTAGCTGTTCCATCATGCTGGATGTATCTCCAACAACTGGCTCCTCTGTTCTCTGGTTCTGATCCATGCTGCATTTATTTATTGATCCAGTAGGTTGGATTTTCCCACTGCAATCCTACAACAGTCATTTGAAAACACAGACTGTTTACAGACAAACTTAAACCTACTGAAGACCTACAGCGAGTTAATAAAAACTAATTTGTCACATGTACTATGGAAAAACGTAGAAAATGTAATTAAAATATGCGGTCTTAAAAATGACTTGCGTACATGCAGTTTGTAAAGAAATTCAGTTCAAGTCATTAAATACAAATAAATGTAACTTTTTTTATAATGATTTCTGTCTTTCTGCACGAGAAACATTTCTGACTTCTCTCTCCTTCGTATTTATTAGTATTCATCATCTGTTTTTTTTATTCTTTTTTTACAGAATCACCGTTTTCACTTTACCGTAGAACTGCCGTCTTTCTGTTACTTGACAAACCGCTGCTTGATTACGTCTGAATACTTCCATAAATTAGCATTCTGATGCTGCCGTCGATGTAATTGTGAATTAATCTCCCGATAATTTCCTCCTTTAATCAGTTTGATTGAATGTTTGGGTTGAATAATTTATAAAAAAAAAAGCAAACATTGACACTTCAGTCTGACATTTAAAATTACTGAAAGTAAACATTAAAATATTTAAACGAGGAGCTTCGTCCTTGTAACCGAGCTTCAAGTGGCTCGTCGTTTTCTGTCTCATCTCTAAATTAACGTCACTCTTTTTTTGATTTAATGCGAAATTCTTCAGCAACAAAAGGACAATGTTTCCCTCTGAAGTGTCTCACGGTGGTAGAAACAGAACTTGAGCTGCGTTCCAGCGCTGCTTTGTCTCCGTCACTGTTGCAAAAGACTCAGAGAAGCGGAGATCAAGGCGAACAGGTGGCCCGAGCGTCGCTGAAAAGCAGAAGGCCATCTGCCTTTCTAGCGAATCATTTACACATCCGGTGTGTTGACAAAAGACTCGAGCGAGTCGCGGCGAAGTGGTCTTTGCAGAGCCGAGAACCTCGTATGAAACTCGGAGAAGGAAGTGGGAGTGAAGGTAAAGCGTGCAGTGCAGCCGTGAATACTGAGAGGATGTGATTCGGTGCCGACGGCGGGAAGCTCGCTCCGCGGGGACGGATTACAACTTAAAATGCTCGCTTCCTTCTGATGGAGTCGGATTGTTTCTGCATACTAACTCGGGAAAGTTTCCTTGACCGAAATGTCAGTAAATCCCTCGTCTGCGCTCGGTGCAGCGGGCGATTTTAACTTTTCTCCATTAAACTGGTGAAGGTCGAGCATAATGTCATTTACTCAGGTACTATGAGGTACTTCTAGTTCCTACATATGGAGCATCGGTGACGCTCCAACGTTCACCTGAATGTTTACAGACTTATATTTTATGCTGTAACGTTATAGATTCGACCATTTAACTGTATAAAGTTACAGTTAGCTCCTTTGCTAGCCTCAATGCTAAATGCTGTGTGGAGTCTCCATGTTCTCCCCGTGCAGCGTGGGTTCTCTCCGGGTTCTCTGGCTTCCTCCCACAGTCCAGAAACATGTTGAGGTTAATTGGTGATTCTAAATTGTCTGTAGGTGTGAATGTGAGTGTGCTTGGTTGTCTGTCTCTAAGTGTAGCCCTGTGATAGACTGGTGACCTGTCCAGGTGAACCTGCCTTCACCCTGAGTCAGCTGGAATAGACTCCAGCCCCCCATGACCCTAGTGAGGATGAAGGTGTAGAGATGATGGATGGATTATAGATTCGGCCACTTAATTGTAATAAGTTACAGTTAGCTCCTTTACTAGCCTTAATGCTAAATGCAGCCGTAGTGAAGGATTCCACATGTCCTGACTCTTTGTTTATGTTAAAGGTAAAGCACAACTTGTGGCAGGATGCTAGGGATGCAAATATTTTTATTTTAAATTCTTTCTTTTTCGATGAACAGTGTCCTCTATCATTCATTGATAACATGAATTGACCACACGTTTGTTTTTTGGGGATTCTGCAGTCAGCTCTGTCACTGGGACATACCAGTAGTTCACATCTCGTAGTTGATACTGGTTTGTTTTAATCACATGTTCTCTGGTTGGAGGTCATTAAGCACCACAGTCGTCTTTGTCCCTTTACGAGCTAAACTCCAGTAATTAATTTTTTAAAAATTAAATTACATTTTTAAATTTTATTATAGTTATTTTTTAATTATTTAAAAAATATATTTTTTATAGATTTTTTAAATATATTTTTATTTTCTTTCTTTTTTTAAATTCTCTTTGCTATTTAATCAAATCAAGTGGATGAATAGCAACATCTTGGATGCAAAACTGCCTTTTTTTCTTAATGCATTGCAGAAATATTCAGTCAAGCGTATATACTGATTGATTTTTATAACCTTATCGTGCTTGAGGTGTCTGTTATGTTGGAAAATGGTGTCGGATTGGGACTTGATATTGAGACATACTCCATAATAAATGACTTGGATCAGATTTGGGGGCAAAAAAACCCCACTTGATTGGGACATCCTCAGTTATGATCCATTGAGTCCATTTTCATTGGATGTAAATGTGTTTTCATGGTCGAATACATTAGTCGGCGGCCCATTTGTTCAAAATAAGATTAATTCTAATATATATATATATATATACAGCCTTTGCAACCAGCAGCTAGACTAAATGTTGGAAGCTTTTAGCCAACAAAGAAAAATTCAAGGACAGTTTTAAATGGACAGGTGAAAAGTTTAAATCATGAGTGTTTATCTGCAAAATCACAACATTTTGGCACCTGAGCGACACTTACATGTCAGGGTGGGGGGATAAACTAGAGGTTGGGGTCTAAAAAAGTAGGATTTTGACACAATCCCACAGCTGAAGATGGCAGTAGGAGTCACTTCACTGCTAACGGATGAGTCAGATGTTGGTTTTTCTGTTATGTGAGCTTAAATTTAGACTAAAAAGTTGTTGGTTTTTGTTTAATATTTGACTAGAACTCACAATCGGGAGCCACAATGAGCACAGCAGTGGGGAAGTGTCTGATTTAAGACTGCCTGACTTGGTTTCGCGGCTGCATTTTAATGACTGAGTCTATTACCAGCAGCAAACAACAGCTTGTATAACTTGAGCTTCCCCAAAAGACAATTTAGTTTCCATGGCACCTGTAGAGACGGAGGTGTTCGGTTAGTTTCCCACTCGTTTTTTTTATTTTTTTTAAACAGCAGCTCTTCGCGGATGCTCGTGGGAAGCGCTGGTCGTGGTTACGCCGGTTGCTATGCTTCTGCCGGACTGGTGCTGATGAATGTCGACCTCCGGACCTCCCCGTCGGACGCATGCGATGCCGGAGATGAAGAACCAAGAGCCAGGGCCGGTTCAGTTGAGGGATTCCTGTGAGTTTTGTGACTCGAGGTCACAGTCGGTGTTCGAACGCAACTGGATTAACAGCAGGCGGCAGCTCAGACCGCCGTTAAAGCCAGATTTACTCCGTTATGTATTCCATTTAGTTCACTGCAAATACGTCACAACACGTCTAATTGGAGTTTTAGGACTTTTGAACCCCAAAAACCATTTAGTGGGCTTAAAAGTCAGGTTTTCTTTATTTTAAAAAATCACCGAAATTACACCATTTCTTAGAGCTAGAAGCTGTTAGACTACATAAAATCACCACATTTTCAGCTTTCCGACAGTCTTTGAAGGCATCATGTGTGTCGTTCACTTTCTTCAGGAAAAAATAGCACACATCAAAAACCAATGGACGCAGATATTAATGTGATAGTAATTAAGGTGGTCCCAAATGTTCATGATATATGTTTCAACAAAATAATTTTATTCCACGTGTCATATTTTCAAACAAACAAACAAACACCAGGAGTCGATCCAGATTCTGTAAAACAATTCAAAACCTGCGCTCCTCATAGCATCCAACGTCCATCAGCTGTAGCCAACAACAAAAACAGGGCAGTTCTGAGCAGCTCTGACAAACTGCTACCATGACTTTTTTTCCTGTCTATCTCCATTAACAATATAAAATGCACCATACAAACCAAGACCTCCGCTGTCTCTTCAGGCTCACAGGCCTGGAGTAACGTCCAGTAGCTGCTGTTTGTCGTCGTTTTGTTGCCCTTTAAGTCGGAGCTGTTGGATTCTACACCACCATGGAAACAGAAAAGCCCCAATAATCAATAATACCTGAGTTCCTGCAGCGTGAAACTCTTAAGAACGCCTCGTCCACATACTTCTGGCCACACGTAACCACTTCAAACATTTAGTTCTGTTTCCTTAAACACATTTTTATTGTTTTTTCTTTACGTGTTCCACTTTCTCTGCTGCTGTTTGTGTCTTATTAGTTTGATCTTTTATTAGTTTCAGCTTCAGTGTTTTTTTGTGTAGTTTACTTTCAAAGGCCTTCGTTGGAGAGCGAGCGCGGCACAAAGAGATAAAGACGCGGTGTACGGTAGTTCAAAGACGAGAACGGAGGAGTGCGGAGACAACTTTCTCCTAATTACGTCCTATGAAGTCGGAGGCATCAAAGCCTGCAATTAGTTCGACTACCTGGCACTTGTTTGTACTTTGCTGCGCTTCACTTTCCTTGTTGTGTTTTCTGACGTCCGTTCGCGACGGCGTCGACTCGACGAGCTGCAGATTCAGCCGTAATTACTTTGCCGGGCTCCGATAAATCTGCATTGTTTTCAGTTTTTGCAGGCAAACGGCAGCCGGTCGGGTTTAAAGCAGTCACACGTCAAGCATCGAGTCACACAGTGGGTCTCGGGTCTAAATTTTCTGGAATTAATTCGAGAGAACCGAGTGTGACTTTGTCGCCACGAGGTCTGGATGCGAGTGTGTGTCTGATGTGTGTGTGTGTTGATACGATCCTCCCCGTGTGTGTGATTACTGGTGTGTAGCGCTGAGGTCAAACCAGCGGCGTCACACACGGTCGCTGCAGTGTAACGCACCGACGTTCACTCTGTCGACAAAAGCACGACACTAAACACTCATTTGGATGTTTTGCATTAGTTCTTAATTCACAGTCTGATTTAAAGGCTCGTGTGCAGCTGTGAAGTGTTTCCTGATTTATCTGCTTGACTTGTTGCACGAAGCAGCAAAAAGAAAAGACGTGAAGCCTGTTTAGAATGTTTTAGTTACTTCAAACATTTTTTACGACGTCTATTTGTGATTTCTAAGCAGCTTTTCTAGTGTCAACATCCATCCATCATCTCTACACCTTCATCCTCACCAGGGTCATGGGGGGCTGGAGTCTATC
>NW_007577850.1:68713-81843 GCF_000690725.1 Stegastes partitus | reverse complement strand
GCGACCTTCTAGCTGTGAGGCAACAGTGCTAACCACTGAGCCACCTTGCAGTGAACTTTAAATTTTATTCACTGCAAAAATTCTGATCTTTTCTTATCTTGAAGCAACGTTGACTGATTTATTGGTTATTGCTCTAAAACCCAAAACGTTGACTTGTGACACTTTCTTTCTTTTGATATCCTTCTTTAAAAATGCTCCACTTGTCAGAGTTTTGATGTTAAATGCACCAAAACCACCTCGACTTGGCCGCTCCGCCTCACTTCGCCTTCGACTGTCTGTCCGGAGTCGCTCAGCTCTCATCATAGTTCGGCCGCTAGCAGCCGCCCGTCTCGCCGAAACTCTAATCTCAGTTCACGAGACCCGTCACGTTCCCTCCAAAAACATCTGCGAAGGAGGATCCCAGCCGGGCCCAGAAAGCCCTACTCCGTCGCTCACGGTCGGGTTAGTAGGTCATTAAATACGTCTCTGTTATCTCTCTGCCGTGAAGAAAGTGACGGAAATCCCCCCGAAACGAAGCGCCGCCTCCACTGGAAGCATCAAAGTGGCATTGTTGAGATTACAGTCGGTTAATGAGCGACGAGCCGCTGGAACCGCCACGCTTACGTAACGCTGCTGCGTCGACCTCATGTGGCCTGACGTCTCCTCTTACTGGCTTCATTTCCGTTTTTGTCTTTGAACATGCAAACGTTTCTGCTTAATTCACAGCCGGTGGCTGTTAATTATCTAGTTTCATTTACCGAAGCTCGTCCGAAAGCCGATGGATGAACTAAAATTAAACTTTTTATCCAACAGCACGTTTTTGAACATATTTTGGGTCATTTTCAACAAAATCCAAGTAGTTTTTAATATTTTTCCAGCTATTCTGGAATATTGAAATTCTATTCAAGTTATTTTCAACAACAGTAGACTGAGAGGAAAGTCCAACCTACTGGATCAGAACCAGAGAACAGAGGAGCCAGTTGTTGGAGATACAACGAGCATGGTGGAACATCTTTGTTAAAAGACTCAAAATTGGACTCCAAACTGTCCACAATTATTCAAATTGTCCATAATGACTCAAATTTAGCCATTCTGAACATGTTTTGGGTCATTTTCAAGAAAATCCAAGTAGTTTTTAACAACTTTTTGGCCATTATGAACCATTTTTGTATTAATTTTGAGTCAATTTGGGGAATTTCAGGTTATTTTAGATACATTTCAGGTTATTATTGACAATTGTAGACAGGAGCCGGTTGTTGGAGATACATCCAGCTGATGGTGGAGCATCTTTCTACTGCTGATGAGCAGAGCAGAGAGGAAACGTTTGTTCAGGCTGGAAATAGTTAAATATCTATAGTTTGAAAAGCCTCAGTTTTTGGTTCCATTTGTTTTGCATGCTAATGGGAAAAAAACAGCAGAAGTAACTAGATAAATTCAACTTTCCTTCTTCCTGTTTTATGATTGATGTCATGCTAACAGACATCTCTGAGTTCTCTCGCCTCCTTCATGGTTGTTCTGTTTCTGTGGAGCTGCAGGACTTCATGTTGTGGTGCAAAATGAGTAAAAACGCCTCGAAACTGCTTCAGGTTTGGAGGGTTAACAAGTACTGCAATGATACGATCTCACCGGGCTGTAATATGAACATATTTGTATTTTAACCGTATGTTTTTGTTGCCTCCTACCTCCACTGTTTTTTTACTACTTCACAAACTGCTTGTTGATTATCGTCCTTTTATTTTTTTAAAATTAATCGCAAATGTTGTGAAATGAGGCGCCGCCGTTTCCTGATTTAAACGTTTGCGTAATTTAACAATTGCGGCGTCGCTCATTTCTACATAATTACCTCAAATAACGAGCTCGATTGAGCGTTGTGCGATTCCAGAAAATGCTGACTTATTTTATGTTGTGGAGGAAAAACGAAGCGAAGAAGCTGTTTGGAGTTGGGAGGGTTTAAACGGTCCTCACAAGTATAGCAGCGAGGCGTTTGATTATGTGAGTGTAGATAAATGATTATCAGGAAGGTCTTTGTGCACAAACGGCCATCTATATAGCGTGTGTATTTGTTAATGTGTGTGTTTGTTAGTGTGTGTGTGTGTGTGTGTGTGTTAGCGCTGGACGGACCGGCCAGAGGAGAAGAAAACACAATCAGTTCTTTTGGCTGAATCTGCGCCTCCTCTTGCCAAGCTGCACACCGGCCCACAATGCACTGCAGCCTGAATGGACACCACACACACACACACACACACACATACTCTTTGTCGAGGGTTGTGTGTCCGTGTTGTGTGCGTGTCTGTGTGCATTTTGTGTCTGGGAAAGTAAGAGTGGGCTCTACAGTCGCATGTGTGTGCAGCTTCGCGATTACGCCTGATTTAATTGTGCTGAAGGAGGCTGTGTTTGTGTGTGTTGTTGTGTTTGTGTGTGTTGTGTTTGTGTGTGTGTTGTTGTGTTTCGTGTGCGTGTTGTTGTGTTTCGTGTGCACCTCCGAGGATCTAGTCCCCAGCTGGAAAATCAAGTTGGAAGCTCAGATTATTATCATCATTTATTTACATCCGAGCTCATCGCAGAACTAATTTCATTCAACCCCCAGTTTGCAGATTATCTCCCGTCTCCTTCCTCCTCGTTATCTCTTTGATTGGATTAATGTATGAATAGTTAAATTTATTCCCTGACATCGGTTCGCCTCGGTTCTATTCGTGCCGGGGATGGAAATGGATAGAGAGAAAAAAAACAAACAACAACAAACAGGTGCAATCAGCGGCGAAAACGAGAGGCTTTTCTTTCTGAACGCCTCACCTCGACGCTAACGAGCGAAGCTAAACGTCTGAGCGACGCGGCGGAGCGGCGATTATGAGATCTATAATGTAAAATCAAAATGAAAGTGGCTCTAATGCAGGAAATGAAATGTGGTAATGAGGCAGCGAGAGTGTGTTTTGACTTTTACACACAATAGCGGCGGCTGGTTTCATTAGAAAGTCTGACTCAGAGTAAAACACTCCCGAGACCCTTCTGTGTGAATTAGGAATGAAAATATTTGCAACGCCGCCGCGGAGGAAGGATCACATTCGATTCGGGCTCATACCGGCTCTGTTTGGCTGCTGTGCCGCTGCGGATTTCGGAGGATCTGAGAGGAACAGTTTGCACAGTTTTTTTTTTTTTTTCTCGGTTTTCTCGCCTCTTTCAAGTACAGTCTGCCCGGGACGACATCTGTGGGGGAAAATCCTCAACAACTGTTTTTAGGAAAGGAAAACGGGTTCTGTGAGGTTGATAGCTGTAGTCTGGTTATTGAACTTTGGGCCACGGTCCGATCTGAGTCCCCTAATGTTTGGTGTCGGCCACTTTGTGGAGATAATATGCACTTCCAGATTAGCTGCAGTACCTGGTTGCTTTTACAACTCAGCCACGAGTAAAGAAAAGTCGATTTTTTTCGCACAATTTTTCCACATTTTTACTGAACGTGGGGGGAATAAAAGCGTAAAAACAGGTGAATACTGCATACATGGATTAAAAACTGTTAATTGAAACAACTTTATTTAGCAGGAAAACTGAGTCAATGTCTGTGGCCTTAAATCAACACATGTCCAGCAGTTTGCACCATTTGCTGTATAAATCTGCAAATTCCTTCACTTTTTAAACGTTTCTATTATCTTTCATCACGTTAAATTCCCCTGATTTATTGTTTATTTTGGATTGGCTGCAGTACCTGGTTGCACCACTAGTTTGGTGTTTATTACCGTAGCAACCAGAGGAACCAGGAAGTGGGCGGTTCCATTTTGGAAAGACGAGAGCATAGTTAAGGGGCGCCGTGACAAAGTCTTCTGGGATGACCTCCGTAATGACCAGATATTTCTAAGATGATCCGATATCAGCGAGGACAAAGTTCCTGTAGCTGAGTTTAATGTCTCCTTAATTTATAGTAGCGCCACACTGTCGACTAAAAATTGAGAACATTGTTTTAAATTTGCATCCCTACTTCATTTTAAATAACTTTTCCCTTCTAAATTTTAACTTTGATAAGCAGGTTTGTACATAATAAACTATCTAGATAATATAATTGCTTTTTTTGTCCAACTAACATAAAAAATAAAATAAAATTGCGATGTTGTTTTAGCAGATCTTCACGTTTAAGAACATGGAACCAGAGAATAATTGGAATTTTTGCTTAAAAATAACTCAGACTGTGAGCAGATTTAGTAAAAGGGCACCATGACAAAGACTTCTGTGACGACCTCTAATCAGCACACGTCTATTAAATCAACACTGGTTAGCGCCCCCTGGTGGCGTACGTCAGAGCCGACTTTGCGGCTTCGTCGTGTGTTTGTGGCTGAACTAGAGCAACATTAACGAAGGATAAATGCCCAGTGTGCTCAGTTTGTGTTGAAAAATGATCACTTATTGATTGACCAGGCCGCATTTATTCATCAAAACTACGTCAAATGAGGCAGTGGACATAAAGAAAGCATCAGGTTTAGGTCTATGTTGGTACTAATCATCTAATTAAAGAGTATTTTTCTCTGTGGAATGATATTGAGGTGTAGTCAGACCATTCTCTGCAGAAATAGGTGTTGCAGTATGAGATCGTATCGCCACACTGATCGTATCCGTAGAAAACATCTCATAATCCATCAGATATTGCGTTTAGAGACTCCAGCATGGTCTACTTTTTTATTTAAAGCTAGCTCAGACATGGAAGTTTCCATGACGGCTTAATTAATTTTTTTTTCATATTTCAACTCGCCCTGTTATGTAGATTTTCAATCAGTGACATGATGAGAAATTACAGAGAAAATGTCCAACTTTTTTCTTCAATGTTTCCTGAGATGTTCAAACGACCTCATGTTTCAAAAACCTGCTGAAAGTGGGTCGATGGAATTATTATTGTTTTTTAACATATTTGCTTTGTCAAGCTAAAATTTCCCAAATATCTTTGTTAAATATACATAATTTGGGGTAAATCAGGAATGGACGAGCAGAAATTGTTTGTTGTTTTTCTTTGTTGTGTGCTAAAAGTGCATCAACGGGAAATTTAAAAAAATAATTTAGCTTGGGAAGTGCTTGACGTATCAATGAGATGCCATTTTAAATATCCTACGAAAAACTGACCCATGTGAGCGCTTAGAACCTTGGACTGACCAGAACAAAATCGGGGTAACAGCTTATTTCTGGTTCAGACCTTCCTTTCTTCATACATCTCATTATTCTGGTGCTATCTCGCCCCTTTGTCTCATTAATCCATGTCCCTTCCTTCACCTCATCATGTTTTACCCTCCATCCCTTTCCTTTCACCGTCCTTCTTCGCCCTCTTCGCCCCTCGCTACCTGTTGCCCCGGTCCACGGTGTCCCGGTCGGGACCCGGGGGATCCAGCCTCGTCTCGCACATGTAGAGGCCGTGAATGGTTGTCTCGGCGGGGGGCGATCCGCCGGCCCGGCTGGGATTTATAATGAGCTCTGAGACGGGAGGGGGTAAGTGTTGGGGGTAAAGACACCACATCCACCCCTCCTCCCCCGTCCCCTTCCCCCTGGTTAGAGCAGATTAATTAAAAGCTCACTCTGGCTCTGTCTTATCAGTGAGAGTCGAGCACTTACTGTAAGCCTCCAGGGAGGCTCAGCCAGCGCCGGTGCTGGTGCCGGGCCGGGCCGGGTGGGCAGGGAAGGGGGCGGGAGGCCTCCGGGAACGACGCTAATTCCAGCCAGTGGGATGCTGGGACGGCTGCTTTGGAATCACCGCCGGTGGAGCGCTCGTCGCTGATTATCTCGGCGACTGTCGAGGAAGAGATTGCAGCCGGAGACAGACAGCCGGTCGGCCTGTCACTCACAGCTGGGGCTCATTTCTCATTCGCACCACTTCTTTCTTTTTTTTTTCTTCTTCTTGTTCTCGTTCCCGGCAGTCGGGCGGTAATATGAGCCGGTCGCCTGCAGCCAGCAGAGATTCACCAGTAATCTAATGAAATCCTCAACCTGTATTGTGTCAGCGGTTAAATCCTGCAATAAAGAGAGTAATGAATATATACATTTTGTGCAGCGGAGGCCTCACAGAATGACAGCGCTCCGCTGGGCAGATAGCAAGAATTAGCAAGTGGTGCTGTTGTCCAATCCGAGTCATTTAACATCCAATACAGACGCTCTGAAAGCAGCAACAATGACGTGTTAAAGAGGCGAAGTCGATGAAATATTGAACATTATTTAGAGCATATGTAGTCCAGTTCAACCCTTTGAACACCAAAACCCAGGAGCTGGTATAAAAGCCATGTTATCTTTCTCTGTGCTCCAGAATGTGATTAAAACTGTGGTAAGGCTCATAACCAGGGTGCTCTCGTCCACATAAACACACAAAATTAGGAATCTTTACGTCTCTACATAGCACCTGTAACGTGACATGAAGGTAAAACTAAGGATGGCCTTGCAGTTTTATTTTAGCATTTTATTTAGGGGGCACCATGACAAAGACTTCTGTTAAATCAAGCCTGCATCAACTAGGACAGTGTTTTATATCCCAGTGCCGTGTATAAAGTCAAGTTTTGTAGCTTGTGTCATCTGTCCCTGAATTAAAAAAAAAAAAAAAAGCGGTATCAGCAGAGGATAAACCGTATAAAAGACATGTTATCTGGAACTTTCTGCTCCTCGTGAATGCAACATCTGGAATATGGCTAAAACTGGTGCATGTTGTCAGAGATCCGGTGGTGTTGATAGTTCAGCTGCATTCCCATCTTTTGGCTGTGTCCTGCAGGTTGCCTTTCTTGTAGGTCTTCGTGCCTTACATTTGACATCTTGTTTAAGGATGAACTTGAACGGTGAAGACTCAGTTCATACACCAATCAGCGCCTGTCCAAGGCTCTCAGACGGCCTCATCTCCTTGGCATCTTTGCAAAAGTCGAACACATCAAACTCGTAAGGCAGAACCGACTCCACGGAGACCAAGCGATCGACAAACCACTGAATCACAGTCTGGCAATCTTCACCACCTTTGCCGTCTTCACAGAAACTCACTGGGACTAAACCCGGAAGATAAAACGCCGTCCAGAAATGGGATGAAAGGCACAAGATCTGAACTCTGTGCTTCACGTGGACGCAACATCTGGAATTTGGCTAAAACTGGTTCAAGTCTCGTAACCGGCAGACTCTTGTCCACGTAAACAAACAAAATAAAGTGTCCCAACGTAGCACAACCTGACAGAAAGTTAGAACTAGGTATGTCCTGGTTAGGTTTTATTTTAGTTCCTGATCTAACTCACTTAGTATCTGTCGATACCCAGTTTAATGTTCCTGCATAATACACAC
Source organism: Stegastes partitus (assembly GCF_000690725.1). NCBI lineage: Eukaryota > Metazoa > Chordata > Actinopteri > Pomacentridae > Stegastes > Stegastes partitus. The sequence continues at coordinate 74,589 of NW_007577850.1, read as the reverse complement.
TTTAAGTATTGTAGCTTAGTCGTAGTATGTGGTTGCGCCTCGTACTGTTTGTTACTGTCATGACCAGAGGAGGCTGGGAGCTTATACTGGCAAACATAAAGCATTGTGGGGGTTTAGCTAGTAAAGAGTCACCACGACAAAGACCTCCAGCCAGGACTAGACTCCTATGTCCTGGTGACATGTATACCATCAGGTATTATGTATCTGTGGAATGAAAAAAATCAGCACAGGACAAACGTCAAGTGTTTTATCTTGCGAGTTAATTATTGATTAATATTGCCGCGCTAACAGGAAGTCGTTCACATTTACCACACCTATGTGAGCTGAACAAAGGATCAGGCTCATGCTGATACCAATCAGTTAAAAATCCCTAATTAATATTACAATAATTAAAGATAATGATGCTGTTTTTTTCTACTTTCTCTTTCCCTGAAGGCCACTGTGATTCCCCAGTTTCCTTCTTCCACTGCCGGCTCCGGTAAGCGGCTGTATGAAGATATCGAGGTCATGATAAACAGTCTTTGTGGGGGTTTTTTTTCTCCTTTTTGCTCACAACAGAGCATCGAGACCAGTTTTTTATTAGAAATGCTGGACGCGAGCCTCTATCTGTGACACAGTTTATCAATTCAACGCCTTGCTTCAGATCTCCATTATTCATACGTATAGCACACGAATTGTAATGAGTTGGGTGAATATTTGACGTTTCATTTCTGGGAGGTCAAACTTTTATTTCGTCTAATACTTCAGACAAAATCTCCCCCGTTATCACCGGCTGTACTTTGTGTTCACTCCTCTGAACTCTTAAGCCAGTTTCCAAACATCTTATTTTCTCCTGTCACATTTTTCTCCACTGTGGACTCATTTTTCACCACAACATAAAGTCCTGCACCTCTGTGGAGACTGGACAACCGTGGCTGAACCATAAATCATAAAAAGATTTCTCCATTTATTTTATGAATGCAGGAAAAAGGTGATTCTACATATTGTAGATATTCAGCCTCTACAAACTCTTAACATCATCCGTAGAAAGATGTTCCACCATCAGCTGTAGAAAGATGTTCCATCATGCTGGATGTATCTCCAACAACTGTCTCCTCTGTTCTCTGGTTCTGATCCATGCTGCATTTATTTTATTGATCCAGTGGGTTGGATTTTCCTCTCAGTCTCCCTGAGGAAACACTGCCTGCAGTTCAACTGAGAAGTTTTTGTCATGTAACTGTTGATCGCAGCTAAATGACTGATGGCGTCTTGGTTGCTCAAAGGTTTTTTTATTTTATTTTTATTTTTGGTAAAATTTTACAGAAGATATGTAAGAATTAAGTTATTTTCATTAAATGTCGTGATTTGGTTAAGTTATGACTAGTTCAAGGTACAACTGGAAAGCTGAAAGTCTGATGATCCTTCATCAGATGAATCCATAGTTTGTTTGTTTTTTGGAACATCTGTTCTGATGATCATCCCATAAGTGAACTGGTCAAAATAAACAGATGTATACATGATAAGAAATGTATAATTTACTCTTTGTATCTCACATAAAGCTTCTTGTAACTGCTGAATATGTTCCAGTATTTCATAATCTGGACATGTTCAGCTCTAACTGTGCTAGATGAACTCTGTTAACAGCTTTTCTGGGCACCAACATGGTGGTTCTCAAACTGGTTCTCAAATCATCAGTTTCCTTCTGTGTGACCATTTCAGATATTTCAAATGGTATCTGTGTAATTTTGGATTGACATATCAGATACAGATGTTTTTGATATGAAATGCTTGGTGACAAAAATGAATTTTTGTTGAGCTTTCATAACTGATTGACAAGATACGACAAGCTGGACCACAAAAACAGAATAAACGGGCTGAAAGTGGATCAACGGGATCAATCTCAACCAAATGGTGTAGTTTTGGCAATTTCTTCGTACCAACAGGTCAGAGGGTTAACCAACAGATATCTGCTAGCATTAGCTTACTGAAGATAAACAGGCATCTGTAAATACATTAGCAACCAGAAACCACAGTTTGTCCATCAGTATCATTAACATCACAAACTCCTTTGGTCTAAAAAAGTCCAGTATCATCCAGCTCACCTTCATCTCCTTTATGTAAAGAAATCGATTACATCCATTATTTCAAGACTTTATTGTTGATTCAGTAGAACCAAAGGATTTCATTAAGATTATGTGGCTCAGTGTCTTCAAGCAGCAAACTGAAAAAAACCAAGGACAAAGTGTTGTAAAGGAGAGACGAGGCTGAGCAGAAACAGTCGGTGTCCTCGCCGCCGAGGTGAGCGGCGAAATGTAATCCGGCAGACCTCGGAGTGAAAGATTTTATTGTCCTCTAATGTCTGGAAAAATCACGTCTGGAAATGAATATCTTACTTTCAGGCTCTGAGAGGTTCATAAACCCTGCACACTTAATTCTCCCGTAGACTCGCTGGCATTTCAGACGGCTGAGCGACGGCGTTCATTCTCTACGTCCGTGTGAATCCAAGGTCGTAAAGTCCAGCCGCTGTTTTAAAATAAAGGTTTAGTTCATGTGTCTGGTGACGTTGTTCAACAGAGGATTAGTCATTTATCTGTGATCTTTTCTTTTTCTTTATTCGGTAAAGACGCTGCTGCTGGTTAAACCTGACATGTATGAGTTAGCTAGCTGGTTTAACTCGGTAATTATGCACAACTTTCAGCCTTAATATGTCTTAAACGGGTGAATTATATTAAATTTTAACTCCATTCAGTAGTGAAGAACGTAAAAAATTAGCTGTAGAGACTAAAACAGATTTTGTAGCAGGCTGTAAACTTGTTTATTTCTGCTGTAAAGTAGGACAGTTTAACACTGAGGTCTACGGGCATCGACTTTTGGAAACAGCCTCTAGTGGACATTGGTGGAACTGCAGTCGCCACATGACGTGATTGCAAACTGTTGATTCTTGGTAAAATTTCAAATAAGATATGTAGAATCAAATTATTGTCATTGAATTGCTTGTTTTTTTGGGGGGGTTTTTTTTTAGTCTAAAGCTCTAATAAATGGCGTTTATATCTGCGGTTCAAAGGGTTAACCAACTGATGTCTGTTAGCATTAGCTGACTGAAGATAAACAGATATCTGCATATATATTAGCAGCAAGAATTTGCAGTTTGTTTCATTAACACCACATCACTGGTTTAACTTGGTAATTATGCACAACTTTAGGCGTTAATTTATCTTAAACAGGTAAGTTATATTAAAATGTAACTCCATACAGTAGTGAAGAACGTAAAAAATTAGCTGTAGAGACTAAAACAGATTTTGTAGCAGGCTGTAAACTTGTTTATTTCTGCTGTAAAGTAGGACAGTTTAACACTCAGGTCGACTCGTTTTTGGAAACAGCCTCTAGTGGACCTTTGAGGAACTGCAGCCACCACAAAACTAAAATTAAATACACAAAAACAAGATGTCCCGCTGCGCTGGAGTGAATACTAAACGCTGAAGGAGGCAAACCACATGTTGTCTATTAAATAATTAATGTTACTCCCTTCTAAAAACCATCTGAGCTGTGTTCAGCAACAGACAACATCAAAGTTTTGTGTTTGAATTTTTCACATGCGACACTTTTAACTCCAAGACACACGACACTGGGCTGTTTATTAATGTGTTAGAACTTATGAAATGCAGAATATTGGACGTGTAGCGCTGGGTTGTGTTGACCTTGTGTGACTGTTTGTGTTGCAGGCTGCAGCCGTTCATCACCGGACAGCCCAACAAGAAGCTGGCGCTGGAGCAGGTGAGCTCCCGACACACAAACACTGGTTCATCTCTGTTGTCCTGACTGTTCAGGGTTTCATCTTTTCACTCTTTCACACACAGTCGCTCGGCTGATTTCCACAGTTTGGATGGTTCGGTTAAATGTTAGACTGACTTATCAAATACTTTCTGAAATCTTCTTTTGAGAAACTGTGTCCGAATTTTTGTCACTTCAGCCTGGTCACAGCCGAGACAGTCAGGACCGGAGTACGAGGAGTTTTCAGGTTTTTGATCTGGTTACTGCGAATAGTTTACTTTCTGCACCTTTTTAAAACAAGACAAAGTGATTTAATATATCATACCTTTAAGCTTTTATTTGGTTGTTACACATGATTAGTTCATGTACCATTCGAAAGTCTTTAAAAATCTGATATTTTTTCTATTTTTGCAGTTTGTAGCTCTGAAAAACGGAGTAAATTTTGCATTTATTCAAAGAAAAACCTGCCTTTCATGCGTACTGGTGGATTTGGGGGTTCAGAGGGTTAATCAGTTGATCCTCACTTCAGTTTTCTGGGTCCAGATCACATCGATTTTATTAATTAAATCACTAAAAACTGTACTACTGCTGTTCCTGCCGGCTCTTGAACTGGTGTCATCATGAAAAACACGTAGAAGTTTGTTCTCTGTTGCATTAAGTCGGTCTTGTAGTGTTAAACCTGCAGAGAGCTCGATCAGAGGAAGGAGATGAATGAGCTTCACACAGACTCAGCTCTTCTTGGTGGGAAACGCTGATTGTTGGTTTTTGTGGGATTGTGTTGACGGAAATAAAAGCGTAGCGTCCGATGGAAGCTGATTGCTGATTGCTGGGATCTCCCGCTGAGCGATAAGTAAACCTGAGAGGAGTTCGTCCTGCCGTCGCCCTGCAGGCTTCAGCCTCCTAAAATAAAACCGGCCTTAAACTCCAGCAGAGAAGTGAAGGCGTTGCAGTGATGGCGTTGACATGAAGCCGGCTGCTCTGCTGCTCTGCTGCTGCTCGACTTTGAACAGTTAATTTCCGGATGTCCTCATTCGGCACATTTATAGCTCAGCGGCTCCGCATCCAGAAATAGGACACTTTCTGCTGCTTTGATTCTTAATTTGATTTTAAATTGGACTTAATTTCAGACGCAGGTGGCTTCGTCCACTCCGAGCTGCTGTTTTTTTATTTTTTTTTTATTTCTCATTTTCCACGTTTCCCGACCGTCTCTTCGTCGTCGCCTGCTCTGATTTCTGCACCTCCTCCACGTTTCCTCCTCGTAGTTTTGGTTGGCGAAGCGTTCGGGAGGCAAAGGAGTTCGGCTGACAGACGTTTGGATCGAGAACCAGAGAAACTGTTAGCAGGGAAATAACAAATCAGGATTTCATGTGGAGGCGAGTTAACAGGAGTCCAGTCTACCTGCAGCCTTATCAGCCTAAATGAACCCTAAATCTCCTTGAAAAGCTGGTTATTAAATCAACTAAACCTGGTTATTTGATACTGAGACGATGAGAACAAGGTGTCAAAGCATTCGGTTCCTTCAGAGTTGAGACTGATAATGAATAATACACATTTACTGTTAACAAAAAGAAAAAAGAAAATAGCACAAACACTTTGTTAAATGTCTTTGTTTTTGTATGTTTTATGTGTTTAATTTGAACTTTTAGCATTAATCCTTCAGTGTTGGGACTAATTTGTTTTATCGAGAGTCGCTGGGAAAAAAAACCCAAAGATCGTGACAACTGGAAAAGTTCTGAACGATGGACGTGATAATCAGCCGAAACAACAGACTGAAGGCAGAATCAGAGTCAGAAGCTTTATGGTCAAGAAAGGCAAAAACAGCTTTAACAGCTGGTGATGCAGCACCAGAACTATTGAGGAATAAAACGCAGAGTTAGCTGCTGTTTTTAGATGATCTACATGTCGGTCGTTGAGCTGCGATACACAAAATGCTGTTTGCAAAATTTACGCTCAACTTTTTGGCACAAAACGCAGACAATGTGACATCTAGTCTGTTAGTTTGAAGCCGACTCCCAGGAAATGTTAAACTGGTCAGATGTAGAAAGATGTTCCACCATCAGCTGTAGAAAGATGTTCCACCATCAGATGTAGAAAGATGTTCCACCATCAGCTGTAGAAAGATGTTC